>NW_024393704.1:0-9438 GCF_016617805.1 Bactrocera tryoni
GACATAAGACCATAACGGCAGTGCATTTGGAAAAAATTCCATAATTTAACATTTAGGTATAAAACCGACTTCTTGCATGTACACATTTAGAAATCCATATGAAGCTGCTTCAAATCATTAGCTTAACATATAAAAGTTAATTAACCCTCATCATTTCACTCAAGTTGACATAAGACCACAACGCCGGTGCATTTGGAAAAAATGCCTTAAATTTACATTTAGGTATAAACCGATTTTCTTGCATTTACACATTTAAAAATCCATATCAAGTTGCTTCAAATCATTATCTTCACATATAAAGTTGTTTAACCTTCTTCATCCTACAGAAGTTGGCATAAGGCCATAACGGCAGTACATTTGGAAAAATTCACCAATTTTACATTTAGGTATAAAACCGATTTTCTGGCATGTAGACATTTAGAAATCCATATCAAGTTACTTCAAATCATTAGCTTCACATATTTAAGTTAATTAACCTTCTTCATTTTACTAAAGTTCGCATAAAGCCATAACAACAGTGCATTTGGAAAAATTCCACAATTTTACATTTAGACATAAAACCGATTTTCCTGCATTTAAACATTTAGCAATCCATATCACGTTGCTTAAAATCATTAGGCTCACATATTAAAGTTAATTAACCCTCATCATTTTACACAAGTTGACATAAGACCATAACGGCAGGGCATTTGGAAAAAATTCCTTAATTTTACATTTAGGTATAAAACCGACTTTCTTGCATGTACACATTTAGAAATACATATCGAGTTGTTTCAAATTTTTAAACTCACATATTATAGTTAATTAACCCTTATCATTTTACTCAAGTTGACAAAAGACCACAACGCCAGGGCATTTTGAAAAAATGCCTTAATTTTACATTTAGGTATAAAGCCGACTTTCTTGCATGTACACATTTAAAAATCCGTATCAAATTGTTTCAAATTATTAAGTCAACATATTAAAGTTAATTAATTTTCTTCATCCTACAGAAGTTGGCATAAAGCCATAACGGCAGTGCTTTTGGAATAATTCCACAATTTTGCATATAGGTATAAAACTGACTTCTTGTATGTACACATTTAGAAATCTATGCGAAGTTGCTTCAAATCATTAGCTTAACATATTAAAGTTAATTAACCCTCATCATTTTATTCAAGTTGACATAAAACCATAACGGCAGTGCATTTGAAAAAATTAAATAATTTTACATTTAGGTATAAAACCGACTTTCTTGCATGTACACATTTAGAAATCCATATCAAGTTGCTTCAAATCATTATCTTCACATTTAAAGTTGTTTAACCTTCTTCATCCTACAGAAGTTGGCATAAGGCCATAACGGCAGTGCATTTGGAAAAATTCCCCAATTTTACATTTAGGTATAAAACCGATTTTCTTGCATGTAGACATTTAGAAATCCATATCAAGTTACTTCAAATCATTAGCTTCACATATTAAAGTTATTTAACCTTCTTCATCTTACTTAAGTTCGCATAAAGCCATAACAACAGTGAATTTGGAAAAATTCCATAATTTTACATTTAGACATAAAACCGATTTCCCTGCATTTAAACATTTAGCAATCCATATCACGTTGCTTAAAATCATTAGCCTCACATATTAAAGTTAATTAACCCTCATCATTTTACTCTAGTTGACATAAGACCATAACGGCAGGGCATTTGGAAAAAATTCCTTAATTTTACATTTAGGTATAAAACTGACTTTCTTGCATGTACACATTTAGAATTACATATCAAGTTGTTTCAAATTATTAAGTTCACATATTAAAGTTAATTAACTTTCTTCATCCTTCTAATGTTGGCATAAAGCCATAACGGCAGTGCATTTGGAAAAATTCCACAATTTTACGTTTAGGTATAAAACCGATTTTCTTGCATGTATACATTTAAAAATCCATATCAAGTTGCTTCAAATCATTATCTTCACATTTAAAGTTGTTTAACCTTCTTCATCCTACAGAAGTTGGCATAAGACCACAACGCCAGGACATTTTGAAAAAATGCCTAAATTTTACATTTAGGTATAAAACCGACTTTCTTGCATGTACGCATTTAAAAATCCATATCAAGTTGTTTGAAATTATTAAGTTCACATATTAAAGTTAATTAACCCTTATCATTTTACTTAAGGGGGGAGCCTGCTTTAGGAGGCCTAAAAAAGGCAGTTTTTCGTGATTTTTTTAGGATAGAAAAAAACAAGCAAATGTAATGAAATTTTTACGTCATTTTATAACATATTTAAGCTTACTAAAAACATTTTTTAAAAATTAAAATATCGAAATGCAGCCCACTTTCATCTACTTTTGTGCACCACTGCGCAATTGAAGTGTCCATTGGCGGAAAAAATGTAGGTCGCAATTTTTGTCTGAAACAAAAAAGTCCAATGGATAATTAATTTTCATTAGTCCTTCTTCTATGTGAACCTAAAAAAACCCGAAAAAAACGTGAAAATCAAAGTATTTTTAGATTTGAAAAAAAAGTGCAAAAAACCTAACTTCAATTTACTAAAAAAATAGTTTAGAATTTTGTTTCCAAGAACTTTTTAGGTTCACAGAGGAGGTAATAAGATACTGATTCTAATAACCTTTGGTTTTATACGATTGGTTGAATCCTTTTTTTGTAATTTTGGCCGCCAATTTTGGAAAATCCCAAAAATGAAAACTCGAGAAAACGCGCTCTATAGAGCGGCTGCAGCTGCTCGAACGCTCGTATACCTGCTCGGCGCCCGACTGCTTTTAGGGCTGTATCTTCGAAAATAATCCGAATTGTCTTTCCAAAATTGACAGACATATTCTTAGATGTATTAGGAACAGATTTAAGCAATAAAAAAAAAATCGATTTTTTGAGCCTCCTAAAGCAGGCTACCCCCTTAAGTTGACATAAGACCACAACGCCAGTGCATTTGAAAAAATTCCATAATTTTACATTTAGGTATAAAACCGACTTTCTTGCATGTACACATTTGGAAATCCATATCAAGTTGCTTCAAATTATTAAATTCACATATTAAAGTTAATTAACCCTTAACATCTTATTTAAGTTGACATAAGACCATAACGGCAGTGCATTTGGAAAAAATTCCATAACTTTACATTTAGGTATAAAGTCGACCTTTCTTGGATGTACACATTTGGAAATCCATATCCAGTTGCCTCAAATTATTAAATTCACATATTAAAGTCAATTAACTTTCATCATCTTACTAAAGTTGGCATAAAGCCATAACCACAGTGCATTTGAAAAAATTCCATAATTTTACATTTGGGTATAAAACCGACTTTCTTGCATGTACGCATTTCGAAATCCATATCAAGTTGCTACAAATTATTAAATTCACATATTAAGGTTAATTAACCCTTATCATTTTACTCAAGTTGACATAAGGCCATAACGGCAGTGCATTTGGAAAAAAATCCATAATTTTACATTTAGGTATAAAACCGACATTCTTGCATGTACGCATTTGGAAATCCATATCAAGTTGCTTCAAATTATTAAATTCACATATTAAAGTTAATTAACCCTTAACATCTTATCTAAGTTGACATAAGACCATAACGGCAGTGCATTTGGAAAAAATTCCATAATTTTGCATTCAGGTGTAAAACCGACATTCTTGCATGTACGCATTTCGAAATCCATATAAAGTTGCTTCAAATTATTAAATTCACATTTTAAAGTTAATTAACTTTCATCATCTTACTAAAGTTGGCCTAAAGCCATAACCACAGTGCATTTGAAAAAACTCCATAATTTTACATTTAGGTATAAAACCGACTTTCTTGCATGTACACATCTGGAAATCCATATCCAGTTGCTTCAAATTATTAAATTCACATATTAGAGTTAATTAACTTTCATCATCTTACTAAAGTTGGCATAAAGCCATAACGGCAGTGCATTTGGAAATATTCCAGAATTTTACATTTAGGTATAAAGTCGACCTTTCTTGGATGTACACATTTGGAAATCTATATCCAGTTGCCTCAAATTATTAAATTCACATATTAAAGTTAATTAACTTTCATCATCTTACTAAAGTTGGCATAAAGCCATAACCACAGTGCATTTGAAAAAACTCCATAATTTTACATTTAGGTATAAAACCGACTTTCTTGCATGTAAAAATCTGGAAATCCATGTCCAGTTGCTTCAAATTATTAAATTCACATATTAGAGTTAATTAACTTTCATCATCTTACTAAAGTTGGCATAAAGCCATAACGGCAGTGCATTTGGAAATATTCCAGAATTTTACATTTAGGTATAAAGTCGACCTTTCTTGGATGTACACATTTGGAAATCCATATCCAGTTGCCTCAAATTATTAAATTCACATATTAAAGTTAATTAACTTTCATCATCTTTCTAAAGTTGGCATAAAGCCATAACCACAGTGCATTTGAAAAAATTCCATAATTTTACATTTAGGTATAAAACCGACTTTCTTGCATATACACATTTGGAAATCCATATCAAGTTGCTTCATGTTATTTAATTCACATATTAAAGTTAATTAACTTTCTTCATCTTACTAAAGTTGGGAAAAAGCCATAACGGCAGTGCATTTGGATAAATTCCACAATTTTACATTTAGGTATAAAACCGACTTATTGGATGTACACATTTAGAAATACATATGAAGTTGCTTTAAATCATTAGCTTAACATACTAAAGTTAATTAACCCTTAACATCTTACTCAAGTTGACATAAGACCATAACGGCAATGCATTTGAAAAAAATTCCATAATTTTACATTTGGGTATAAAACCGACTTTCTTGCATGTACACATTTGGAAATCCATATAAAGTTGCTTCAAATTATTAAATTCACATATTAGAGTTAATTAACTTTCTTCATATTACTAAAGTTGGGATGAAGCCATAACGGCAGTGCATTTGGATAAATTCCACAATTTTACATTTAGGTATAAAACCGACTTATTGGATGTACACATTTAGCAATCCATATCAAGTTGCTTCAAATCATTAGCTTGGCATATTAAAGTTAATTAACCCTCATCATTTTACTCAAGTTGACATAAGACCATAACGGCAGTGCTTTTGGAAAAAATTCCATAATTTTATATTTAGGTATAAAACCGACTTTCATGCATATACACATATAGAAATCTATATCAAGTTGCTTCAAATCATTATCTTCACATTTAAAGTTGTTTAACCTTCTCCATCCTACAGAAGTTGGCATAAGACCACAACGCCAGGGCATTTTGAAAAAATAACTTAATTTTACATTTAGGTATAAAACCGACTTTCTTGCATGTACACATTTAAAAATCCATACCAAGTTGTTTCAAATTATTAAATTCACATATTAAATTTATTTAACCCTTATCATTTTACTTAAGTTGACATAAGGCTACAACGGCAGTGCATTTGGAAAAAAATTCCTAATTTAACATTTAGGTATAAAACCGATTTACTGGCATGTACACATTTGGAAATCCATATCAACTTCTTCAAATTATTAAATTCACATCTTAAAGTTAATTAACTTTCTTCATCTTACTAAAGTTGGCATAAAGCCATAACGGCAGTGCATTTGGAAAAATTCCACAATTTTAGATTTAGTTATAAAACCGACTTTCTTGCATGTACACATTTGGAAATCCATATCAAGTTGCTTCAAATTATTAAATTGACATATTAGAGTTAATTAGCTTTCTTCATATTACTAAAGTTGGCATAAAGCCATAACGGAAGTGCATTTGGAAAAAATTCCATAATTTTACATTTAGGTATAAAACCGACTTTCTTGCATGTACACATTTGGAAATCCATATCAAGTTGCTTCAAATTATTAAATTAACATATTAAAGTTAATTAACTTTCTTCATCTTACTAAAGTTGGCATAGAGCCATAACGGCAGTGCATTTGGAAAAATTCCACAATTTTGCATTTAGGTATAACCGATTTTCTTGCATGTACACATTTGGAAATCCATATCAAGTTGCTCCAAATTACTAATTTCACATCTTAAAGTTAATTAAATTTCTTCATCTTACTAAAGTTGACATAAGACCATAACGGCAGTGCATTTGGAAAAAATTCCATAATTTTACATTTACGTATAAAACCGACTTTCGTGCATGTACACATTAGGAAATCCATATAAAGTTGCTTCAAATTATTAAATTCACATAATAGAGTTAATTAACTTTCTTCATATTACTAAAGTTGGGATAAGGCCATAACGGCAGTGCATTTGGAAAAATTCCACAATTTTACATTTAGGTATAAAACCGATTTCTTGCATGTACACAATTAGAAATACATATGAAGTTGCTTCAAATCATTAGCTTCACATATTAAAGTTAATTAACCCTTAACATCTTACTCAAGTTGACATAAGACCATAACGGCAGTGCATTTGGAAAAAATTCCATAATTTTACATTTAGGTATAAAACCGATTTTCTTGCACGTACGCATTTCGAAATCCATATCAAGTTGCTTCAAATTATTAAATTCACATATTAAAGATAATTAACTTTCATCATCTTACTAAAGTTGGCATAAAGCCATAACGGCAGTGCATTTGAAAAAATTCCATAATTTTACATTTAGGTATAAAACCGACTTTATTGCATGTATACATTTGGAAATCCATATCAAGTTGCTTCAAATTATTAAATTCACATATTAGAGTTAATTAACTTTCTTCATATTACTAAAGTTGGGATAAGGCCATAACGGCAGTGCATTTGGAAAAAATTCCATAATTTTACATTTAGGTATAAATCCGACTTTCTGGCATGTACACATGTAGAATTCCATATCAAGAAATTTCAAATTATTAAATTCACATATTAAAGTTAATTACCCCTTATCATCCTACTGAAGTTGACATAAGACCATAACGGCAGTGCATTTGGAAAAAATTCCATAATTTTACATTTAGTTCTAAAACCGACTTTCTTGCATGTACACATGTAGAATTCCATACCAAGTAGTTTCAAATTATTAAATTCACATATTAAAGTTAATTACCCCTTATCATCTTACTGAAGTTGACATAAGGCCATAACGGCAGTGCATTTGGAAAAATACCATAATTTTACATTTAGGTATAAAACCGATTTCCTTGCATGTACACTTTTAAAAATCCATATCAAGTTGCTTCAAATCATTATCTTCACATTTAAAGTTGTTTAACCTTCTTCATCGTACACAAGTTGGCATAAGACCACAACGCCAGGGCATTTTGAAAAAATGCCTTAATTTTACATTTAGGTATAAAACCGACTTTCTTGCATGTATACATTTAAAAATCCATATCAAGTTGTTTGAAATTATTAAGTTCACATATTAAAGTTAATTAACCCTTATCATTTTACTCAAGTTGACATAAGGCCATAACGGCAGTGCATTTGGAAAAAATTCCGTAATTTTACATTTAGGTATAAAACCGATTTTCCTGCATTTAAACATTTAGCAATCCATACCACGTCGCTTCAAATCATTAGCTTAACATAATA
Organism: Bactrocera tryoni; assembly: GCF_016617805.1. Classification (NCBI taxonomy): domain Eukaryota; kingdom Metazoa; phylum Arthropoda; class Insecta; order Diptera; family Tephritidae; genus Bactrocera; species Bactrocera tryoni. Next base: position 7,527 of record NW_024393704.1, read on the forward strand.
AAGTTAATTAACCCTCATCATTTTACTCAAGCTGACATAAGACCACAAGGGCAGTGCATTTGGAAAAAATGCCTTAATTTTACATTTAGGTATAAAACCGACTTTCTTTCATGTACACATTTAGAAATCCATATCAAGTTGTTTCAAATTATTAAATTCACATATTAAGGTTAATTAACCCTTATCATTTTACTCAAGTTGACATAAGGCCATAACGGCAGTGCATTTGGAAAAAATTCCATAATTTTACATTTAGGTATAAAACCGACTTTCTTGCATGTACACATGTAGAATTCCATATCAAGAAGTTTCAAATTATTAAATTCACATATTAAAGTTAATTACCCCTTATCATCTTACTGAAGTTGACATAAGACCATAACGGCAGTGCATTTGGAAAAATTCCATAATTTTACATTTAGGTATAAAACCGATTTTCTTGCATGTACACATTTAAAAATCCATATCAAGTTGCTTCAAATCATTATCTTCACATTTAAAGTTGTTTAACCTTCTTCATCCTACAGAAGTTGGCATAAGACCACAACGCCAGGGTTTTTTTGAAAAAATGCCTTTGTTTCTTTCCCGCACTCACCTTTTAGCTCACCACCAATTTCCCGTAACTCAAGAAATAAAACAATGGATTGTTTGTGGACGCGTGTTCGAATAGGGTTTTATTAATTTAAAATTCACCGCTGTTTATGGTAATTTTGGGGATGCTATATACCCCAATAAGGTTTTAATAAATAAGTTAAGATTCACAAAGTTACGCTGATACGATTTCGGGGACGTTATCTGCCCAATAGGGTTTGATGATGAAAAAAACCGGAAACTTTGCGAAAAAATGGAAGAGGCTATGTAACTGATGATCTCGGCGGCGTGGGAGATGCGCGAAAAGGTACCGAACGTTGCTGATGTCGATAATCAACTGAACTGCATCTCCTCGTCGGTTCCCTTTTTCGCTTTGGTAAGGGGCCGGTGTCATGGTTGTTGGTTGGCGTACTTGTATGTGGGTGTCAATATGTGTTGCTCTCGTGAGTTATGTGGATGGTAAATGGTGATGTGATGAGTGTGGTGAAGGATGCGTGTCAGTGTTGATATGTGGAGTGGATGTGGTGTGCTAATGTGAAGTGTGAGTGGATGCTCGGGGGAGGATGCTCATTTATACAGCCTTAATTTTACATTTAGGTATAAAACCGACTTTCTTGCATGTACACATTTAAAAATCTATATCAAGTTGTTTGAAATTATTAAGTTCACATATTAAAGTTAATTAACCCTTATCATTTTACTTAAGGGGGGAGCCTGCTTTAGGAGGCCTAAAAAAGGCAGTTTTTCGTGATTTTTTGTAGGATAGAAAAAAACAAGCAAATGTAATGAAATTTTTACATCATTTTATTACATATTTAAGCTTACAAAAAACATTTTTTAAAAATTAAAATATCGAAATGCAGCCCACTTTCATCTACTTTTGTGCACCACTGCGCAATTGAAGTGTCCAATTGGCGGAAAAAATGTAGGTCGCAATTTATGTCTGAAACAAAAAAATCCAATGGATAATTAATTTTCATTAGTCTTTCTTCTATGTGAACCTAAAAAAACCCGAAAAAAACGCAAAAATCAAAGTTTTTTTTAGATTTGAAAAAAAAAGTGCAAAAAACCTAACTTCAATTTACCAAAAAATTAGTTTAGAATTTTGTTTCCAAGAACTTTTTAGGTTCACAGAGGAGGTAATAAGATACTGAATCTAATAACCTTTGGTTTTATACGATTGGTTGAATCCTTTTTTTGTAATTTTGGCCGCCAATTTTGGAAAATCCCAAAAATGAAAACTCGAAAAAACGCGCTCTATAGAGCGGCTGCAACTGCCCGAACGCTCGCATACCTGCTCGGCGCCCGACTGCTTTTAGTG
>NW_024393705.1:0-3267 GCF_016617805.1 Bactrocera tryoni
GTGGAATTCTTCCTAATGCACTGTGGTTATGGCTTTATGTCTCATTCAGTAAGATAAAGAAGGTAAGTGAACTTAAGTATGCTAAACTAATAATTCGAGGCAACTCAATATCGATTGCTAAATGTGAATATACAAGAAAATCGACTTTATACCTTAACATAGGATTATGGAATTCTTCCAAATGCACTGCCGTTATGACCTTATGTCTCCTTCAGTATGATGAAGAAGGTATGTGAACTTCAATATGTAAAACTAGTGATTTGAAGCAACTCAATATAGACTTCTAAATGTAAATATACAAGAAAATCGACTTTATACCTTACCGTAGGATTGTAGGATTCTTCCAAAAGCACTGCCGTTATGGCTTTATGTCTCCTTCAGTAAGATGAAGAAGGTAGGTGGTTTTAAATATGATATACTAATGATTTGAAGCAACTCAATATCGATTGCTAAATGTGAACATACAAGAAAATCGACTTTATGCCTTAATATAGGATTGTCGAATTCTTCCAAATGCGAATGCCGTTATGGCTTAATGTCAACTTCAGTAAGATGAAGAAGGTAAATTAATTTAAATATGTTGAATTATTGATTTAAAGCAACTCAATATCGATTGCTAAATGTGTATATACAAGAAAATCGACTTTATACCTTAATATAAGATTGTAGAAGTCTTCCAACTGCACTGCGGTTATGGCTTTATGTCTCATTCAGTAAGATGAAGAAGACAAGTGAACTTAAATATGTTAAACTAATGATTCGAAGCAACTCAATATCGATTGCTAAATGTGAACATACAAGAAAATCGACTTTATGCCTTATTATAGGATTGTGAAATTCTTCCAAATGCACTGCCGTTATAGCTTTATGTCCACTTCAGTAAGATGAAGAAGGTAAATTAACTTAAATATGTTAAACTAATGATTCGAAACAACTCAATATCGATTGCTAAGTGTGAATATACAAGAAAATCGACTTTATGCCTTAATATAGGATTGTGGAATTCTTCCAAATGCACTGTCGTTATTTCTTTATGTCCACTTCAGTAAGATTAAGAAGGTTAATTAACTTAAATATGTTGAATTATTGATTTAAAGCAACTCAATATCGATTGGTAAATGTGTATATACAAAGAAAACGACTTTATGCCTTAATATAGGATTGTGGAATTCTTCCAAATCCACTGTCGTTATGGCTTGATGTCCACTTCAGTAAGATGAAGAAGGTTAATTAACTTAAATGTGTAAAGTAAATGATTTGAAGTAACTCAATATTGATGCCTAAAAGTGTATACCTAAGAAAACTGACTTTATACCTTGATATAAGATTGTGGAATTCTTCCAAATGCACTGCCATTATGGCGTTATGTCTGCTTCAGTTAGATAAAGAAGGTAAGAGAACTTAAATATGTTAAACTAATGATTTGAAGCAACTCAATATCGATTGCTAAATGTGTATATACAAGAAAATCGCCTTATACCTTAAAATAGGATTGTGAAAGTCTTCCAAATGCACTGCCGTTATAACTTTATGTCAACTTCAGTAAGATGAAGAAGGTAAGAGAACTTAAATATGTTAAACTAATGATTCGAAGCAACTCAATATCGCATGCTAAATGTGAATATACAAGAAAATCGAATTTATACCTTAATATAGGATTATGGAATTCTTCCAAATGCACTGCCGTTATGGCTTTATGTCCACTTCAGTAAGCTGAAGAAGGTTAATTAACTTAAATATGTAAAACTAATGATTCGAAGCAACTCAATATTGATTGCTAAAAGTGTATATACAAGAAAATCGCCTTTATACCTTAAAATAGGTTGTGGAATTCTTCCAAATGCATTGCCGTTATGGCCTTATGTCCACCTCAGTAAGATGATGAAGGTAAGTGAACTTAAATATGTTAAACTAATGATTCGAAGCAACTCAATATCGATTGCTAAATGTGTATATACAAGAAAATCGCCTTTGTACATTAAAATAGGATTGTGGAAGTCTTCCACATGCACTGCCGTTATGGCTTTATGTCCACTTCAGTAAAAGGAAGAAGGTAAATTAACTTAAATATGTTGAATTATTGATTTAAAGCAACTCAGTATCGATTGCTAAATGTGTATATACAAGAAAATCGACTTTATACCTTAATATAAGATTGTGGAATTCTTCAAAATGCACTGCCGTTATAGCTTTATGTCAATTTCAGTAAGAAGGAGAAGGTTAATTACTTAAATAAGTGAAGTAAATGATTTGAAGCAACTCAATATCGATTGCTTAATGTGAATATACAAGAAAATCGACTTTACGCTTTAATATAGGATTGTGAAATTCTTCCAAATGCACTGCCGTTATGGCTTTATGTCCACTTCAGTAATATGAAGAAGGTAAGTGAACTTAAATATGTTAAACTAATGATTCGAAGCAACTCAATATCGATTGCTAAAAGTGAATATACAAGAAAATCGACTTTATGCCTTAAAATAGGATTGTGGAATTCTTCCAAATGCACTGCCGTTATGGCTTTATGTCTACTTCAGTAAGATGGAGAATGTGATATAACTTAAATAAGTGAAGTAAATGATTCGAAGCAACTCAATATCGATTGCTAAATGTGGATATACAAAAAAATCGACTTTATACCTTAATATAGTATTGTGGAATTCTTAAAAATGCACTGCCGTTATGGCTTTATGTCGACTTCAGTAAGATGAAGAAGGTTAGTGATTTTAAATATGTTATAATGATTTGAAGCAACTCAATATCGATTGCTAAAAGTGAATATACAAGAAACTTGACTTTATGCCTCAATAAAAGATTGTGGAATTTTTCCAAATGCACTGCCATTATGGCTTTATGTCAACTTGAGTAAGATGAAGAATGTTAATTAACTTAAGTCATTAACTCAATATCGATTGCTAAATGTGAATATACAAGAAAATCGACTTTATACCTTAATATAAGATTGAGGAATTCTTCCAAATGCACTGCCGTTATGGCTTTATGTCTCATTCAGTAAGGTGAAGAAGGTAAATTATCTTAAGTATGTTAAACCAATGATTCAAAGCAACTCAATGTCTATTGCTAAATGTGTATATACAAGAAAATCGACTTTATACTTTAATATAGGATTGTGGAGTTCTTCCAAATGCACTGCCGTTATGGCGTTATGTCTACTTCAGTAACATGAAGAATGTTTATAACCTTAAGTCATTAACTCAATATCGATTGCTAAATGTAAATATAAAAGAAAATCGACTTTATACCTTA
>NW_024393706.1:0-30269 GCF_016617805.1 Bactrocera tryoni
TGTGTTGTCAACTTCGATGTGTTGTTAACGTCGATATTCACGCCTCTAAATGTTCTGCCATTGTCGTCTGGTGAGTGACGCCGATACAGTTAATATCCATCATTTCCCATTCCCGTTTCCGAAAGAAAAGCACATGAGTAGTGTTTCGTGCATTTATTGTCAAACATACAAACCAAAGTGGAATTGTAAGGTTCGCAAGGTCCATGAATCATATTGGTTTTCACCACTTCGTATAATTCTGGATCTATCTCTGAATCAGGAATTTCCGCTGAAATGGTTTCATCAATTTGATCTGGTGTAATCACCATCCGCATCCAAAGAAGAATGTGTGCGTGCGGCAAACCTCTTTTTTGCTACTCAACAGAACACATTCAGCATTTAACAGCATCATATATACCATAGGTTGCTTCAAGATAAAGACCATCAAACATCGCAGCTATTGTTTAAAAAGTCGTGCTGTGATATCGTTACGATCGCTAGCTGATTGACCGCGATCCATAATTCTGCACGTATGTCATCGCATTTTGGGAGTACTTCTTGCCTTTCTTTGGGCTGCCATACGTTGATGGCAAAAAGAACGCCGACCAATATTAGCGCCACCTATTCGTGGCTTCGTAACAAATTTCAATCTGTAATAGATCACATCGTCTCAAACATACATAAAGTTTTCACTGAATAAGTTTCAATAATTTTTCCTTTGGATAGCCTGAATAAAAAAGTAAGCGACCGCAATTGAACGATTCAAATAATTTACAAATTAAAATACTGAAAAACAAAACAAACAAGAATTGAAAAAAATGTGTATGGAAAATGTTACTTTTTGGAATTGTCCAATTTTCCGACTTCTCGTCATGAAAAGTATGAGGTATTTTGTTTCTAAACCTTTCCCGATCCACAACAAACAACCTTTAAAAATTTCATTAAGATTGGTTCAACCGTTCTCTTAGTGTTACTAACAAACAAACATTCATACATATGTATATATTGTAACGTTTGTATGGGGAAAAGAAAAGGGCTGTTTTTAGGGGTTTTCCGGAAATTATTCGAATTTTTCTCGCATTTTTTTCTCTCATTTTTGGTATTCATTTTTATTTATATAGATATCCATCGGACATTTTAGATCTCATAAAGAAAAAGAGAAAACTACGCAAAAAATGGCAAATCATGCGATTTTCTCAGTATAAAACAGAACTGAACAATTTAACCAAGCTTCTCAGTACTAAAATAAAGTTATTCACGAATAAAAATATTTTTAATTATATTGAGAAATTAATGCCAAATAAACAATCCGATTATTCCCTTTGGAAAGCAGTAAAAAATGCTAGGAAACCAATATTGTCAAATGCACCCCTCAGAAAGCCAAACGGATCCTGGGCCAAAAGTGGCAAAGAAAAAGCGAAAGTTTTTTCAGAGAAACTCGCTAAAACGTTTAGTCCTATTCTGTTCCATGAAACTTTACCTCAGATGGAAGGATCGCAATGCGAAGAAGAAATCCAACCAGCAACAATTAGAGAAGTGGAAAATATAATTAAAAGTAGATTTGAACCAAGAAAAGCGCCCGGTTTCGACTTGGTGACAGCTGAGGTACTGAAAAATCTAACACGGAAAGCATTAGAAAAACTTACATCGATAATAAACGCTTGCTTAAATCTCAGATACGTTCCATTGTCGTGGAAGGTATCTGAAATCATTATGGTACAAAAACCCGGGAAAAGCGCACAGGAAGCATCATCATATCGTCCAATCTCAGTGTTGCCTATTTTGTCCAAACTACTTGAAGTTATAATAATAAAAAGACTTCAGAACATATTGAAGAAAAGGACCTTATACCAATTCATCAATTTGGATTTAGATAGCAACATTCTACAATCGATCAAGTTCATCGAATAACAGATATAATTGAGGATGCGATGGAAAAAAAGCAAATTTGCACAGCTGTTTTTCTTGATGTATCTCAGGCGTTTGACAGAGTATGGCACCAGGGCTTACTTCATAAATTAAGACTTCTCTTCCCACAGCATCTAACTGAGTTACTTGCCTCTTACCTTAGCAACCGCTACTTCAGAATCAAGCAGGGACAATCATATAATATGTTACAGCCAATAAAAACAGGAGTACCCCAAGGAAGCGTCCTGGGACCACTCTTATACATTTTGTTTACTAGCGACATGCCTACGCCGACAAACAGCACAATCGCCACATTTACAGATGATACCTGCATCATTACTACTGGCAATAATGCAGTAGAGCCGTCGAACAGAATGCAGTCTTCAATCAACCTAATTGTGGAATGGACACAAAAATAGAATATTATTCTCAACGAGTTGAAGTCAATACATATAAACTTCACTAACAAAACTGATACGTATATCCCCTTATATATTGGGAATGAAGTAATTCCGTACTCCACCTCGGCGAAATATCTTGGTTTAACGCTGGATTCAAGGTTAAAGTGGAAGGAGCATATACAAAGAAAAGTTGCAGAACTAAAACTAAAATACAACAAAATAAATTGGTTAATCGGCAAGAAATCACCTCTAACAACCTCAAATAAAATTTTAGTCTACAATCAAACGTTGAAGCTCATATGAACATACGGAATTCAGCTATGGGGATGCGCTACATCGTTATACATCGAAATGGTGGAAAGATTCCAAAATAAAGTTCTGCGAAAAATTGTAAATGCCCCGTGGTACATACGGAACTCAGATCTACATCGTGATCTTCACATAAAAATGGTGCGGGAAGTCATTCGCGAAACGGCATCGAAACTCGCCACAAGGTTGCAAAACCACGTAAACTCTGAAGCCCGACAACTAGGAGAGGCTAGAAATAGCAGGCTTAGATTGAAAACAACAGAGCTAAATGACCTTCTAAGCAAATAACAAATATTATAATATTTAGTTTTAATACAAATTTTAGTTTTGAAAAAGGTTCTTAATAGAGATTTTATTGTTTAACCATATATGTTATGAAAAATATTGCTTGTTAGTACATTTGTCACTAGTTGCAATTCGAATAAAATGTAAAACCATATCTTGTTACGTTTCAATAAAACAAAAAAAAAAAAACAAAAAAGAAAAAGAAAAAGAAAAAGTTGCTTCAGATCATAAGCTTCACATATTCAAGTTAATTAACCTTCACCATCTTACAGAAGTTCGCATAAAGCAAAAACGGCAGTGCATTTGGAAAAATTCCACAATTTTTCATTTAGATATAAAACCGAATTTCTGGCATGTTCACATTTAGAAATCCATATCAAGTTGCTTCAAATCATTAGCTTCACATATTAAAGTTAATAAACCTTCGTAATATTACAGAAGTTGGCATAAAGCCAAAACGGCAGTGCATTTGGAAAAATTCCACAATTTTACATTTAGGTATAAAACGGACTTCCTTGCATGTACACATTTAGAAATCCATATCAAGTTGCTTCAAATTAATAAATTCACATATTAAAGTTAGTTAACCCTCACCATCTTACTCAAGTTGACATATTAAAGTTAATTACCTTTCTTCATCTTGGCAAAAAGACATAACGGTAGTGCATTTGGAAAAATTCCACAATTTTACATTTAGGTATAAAACCGATATTCTGGCATGTACACTTTTGGAAATCCATATCAAGTTGCTTCAAATCATTAGCTTAACATATTAAAGTTAATTTACCCTCACCATCTTTGTCAAGTTGGCAGAAAGCCAAAACGGCAGTGCATTTGGAAAAAATTCCATAATTTCACATTTAGGTATAAAACCGACTCTCTCGCATGTACACATTAAGAAATCCATATCAAGTTGTTTCAAATCATTAACTTTACATATTAAAGTAATTTAACATTCTTAATATTACAGAAGTTGGCATAGAGTCAAAACGGCAGTGCATTTGGAAAAAATTCCATTATTTTACAATTAGGCATAAAACCGACTCACTTGCCTGTACACATTTAGAAATCCATATCAAGTTGTTTCAATTTATTAAATTCACATATTAAAGTTTATTAGCCCTCACCATCTTACTCAAGTTGGCATAAAGTCAAAACGGCAGTGCATTTGGAAAAAATTCCATAATTTTACATTTAGGTATAAAACCGACTCTCTTGCCTGTACAAATTTAGAAATCCATATCAAGTTGTTTCAAATTATTAAATTCACATATTAAAGTTAATTAACTTTCTTCATCTTACTAAAGTTGGCATAAAGCCAAAACGGCAGTGAATTTGGAAAAAATTCCATAATTTTACATTTAGTTATAAAACCGACTTTCTGGCATGTACACATTTTGAGATAAACATAAAGTTCCTTCAAAACATTATCTTAACATATTAAAGTTAATTAACCCTCACCACCTTACTCAAGTTGGCATAAAGCCAAAACGGCAGTGCATTTGGAAAAAATTCCATAATTTCACATTTAGGTATACAACCGACTCTCTTGCATGTACACATTTAGAAATCCATATCAAGTTGTTTCAAATTATTAAATTCACATATCAAATTTAATTAACTTTCTTCATCTTACTAAAGTTGGCATAAAGCCATAACGGCAGTGCATTTGGAAAAATCCAGAATTTTTCATTTAGTTATAAAACCGATTTTCTGGCTTGTACACATTTAGAAATCCATATCAAGTTGCTTCAAATCATTAGCTTCATATATTAAAGTTAATTAACCCTCACCATCTTCGTCAAGTTGGCATAAAGCCACAACGGCAGTGCATTTGGAAAATTCCAGAATTTTACAATTTGTTATAAAACCGATTTTCTGGCATGTACACATTTAGAATACCATATCAAGTTGCTTCAAATCATTAGCTTCACATATTAAAGTTAATTAACCCTCACCATCTTCGTCAAGTTGGCATAAAGCCAAAAACGGCAGTGCATTTGGAAAAAATTCCATAAAATTACATTTAGGTATAAAACCGACTTTCTTGCATGTACACATTTAGAAATCCATATCAAGTTGCTTCAAATCATTAGCTTCACATATTAAAGTTAATTAACCCTCACCATCTTCGTCAAGTTGGCATAAAGCCAAAACGGCAGTGCATTTGGAAAAAATTCCATAATTTTACATTTAGGTATAAAACCGACTCTCTTGCCTGTACACATTTTGAAATCAATATCAAGTTGTTTCACATTATTAAATTCACATATTAAAGTTTATTAGCCCTCACCATCTTACTCAAGTTGGCATAAAGCCAAAACGGCAGTGCATTTGGAAAAAATTCCATAATTTTACATTTAGGTATAAAACCGACTCTCTTGCCTGTACACATTTAGAAATCCATATCAAGTTGTTTCAAATTATTAAATTCACATATTAAATTTAATTAACTTTCTTCATCTTACTTAAGTTGGCATAAAGCCATAACGGCAGTGCATTTGGAAAAATCCAGAATTTTTCATTTAGTTATAAAACCGATTTTCTGGCATGTACACATTTAGAAATCCATATCAAGTTGCTTCAAATCATTAGCTTCACATATTAAAGTTAATTAACCCTCACCATCTTCGTCAAGTTGGCATAAAGCCAAAACGGCCGTGCATTTGGAAAATTCCAGAATTTTACAATTTGTTATAAAACCGATTTTCTGGCATGTACACATTTAGAATACCATATCAAGGTGCTTCAAATCATTAGCTTCACATATTAAAGTTAATTAACCCTCACCATCTTCGTCAAGTTGGCATAAAGCCAAAACGGCAGTGCATTTGGAAAAAATTCCATAAAATTACATTTAGGTATAAAACCGACTCTCTTGCCTGTACACATTTAGAAATCCATATCAAGTTTTTCAAATTGTGAAATTCACTTATTAAAGTTTATTAGCCCTCACCATCTTACTCAAGTTGGCATAAAGTCAAAACGGCAGTGCATTTGGAAAAAATTCCTTAATTTTACATTTAGGTATAAAACCGACTCTCTTGCTTGTACACATTTAGAAATCCATATCAAGTTGTTTCAAATTATTAAATTCACAAATTAAAGTTAATTAACTTTCTTCATCTTAATAAAGTTGGCATAAAACCAAAACGGCTGTGAATTTGGAAAAAATTCCATAATTTTACATTTAGTTATAAAACCGACTTTCTGGCATGTACACATTTAGAGATCCACATCAAGTTCCTTCAAAACATTAGCTTAACATAAAGTTAATTACCCTTCGTCGTCTTAATCAAGTTGGCATAAAGCCGAAACGGTAGTGCATTCGGAAATATTCCACAATTTTACATTTATATATACAACCGATTTTCTGGCATGTAGACATTCAGAAATCCATATTAACTTGCTTCATATCATTAGCTTCACATATTAAAGTTAATTAACCTTCTTCATTTTTCAGAAGTTGGCATAAAGCCAAAACGACAGTGCGTTTGGAAAAAATTCCACAACTTTACATTTAGGTTTAAAACCGACTTTCTTGTATGTACACATTTAGAAATCCATATCAAGTTGTTTCAAATTATTAAGTTCACATTTTAAAGTTAATTAACTTTCTTCATCTTACAGAAGTTGGCATAAAGGCAAAACGGCAGTGCATTTGGAAAAATTCCACAATTTAACATTTAGGTATAAAACCGATTTTCCTGCATTTAAACATTTAGCAATCCATATCGAGTTGATTCAAATTATTAAATTCACATATTAAAGTTAATTAAATTTCTGCATCTAACTAAAGTTGTCATAAAGCCAAAACAGCAGTGAATTTGGAAAAATTCCACAATTTTACATTTAGGTATACAACCGATTTTCTGGCATGTACAGATTTAGAAATCCATATCAAGTTACCTAAAATCATAAGCTTAACATATTAAAGTTATTTAACCCTCACCATCTAACTCAAGTTGGCATATAGCCAAAACGGCAAGGCATTTGGAAAAATTCCATGATTTTACATTTAGGTATAAAAGCGACTCTCTTGTCTGTACACATTTAGAAATCCATATCAAGTTGTTTCAAATTTTTAAATGCACATATTAAAGTTGATTAACTTTCTTCATATTACTAAAGTTGGCATAAAGCCAAAACAGCAGTGCATTTGGAAAAATTCCACAATTTTACATTTAGGTATACAACCGATTTTCTGGCATTTACAGATTTAGAAATCCATATCAAGTTACCTAAAATCATAATGCTTAACATATTAAAATTAATTTACCCTCACCATCTAACTCAAGTTGGCATATAGCCAAAACGGCAATGCGTTTGGATAAATTCCACAATTTTAAATTTAGGTATAAAACCGACTTTCTTGCATGTACACATTTAGAAATCCATATCAAGTTGCTTCAAATCATTAGCTTCACATATTAACGTTAATTGATTAACCCCCACCATCTTACTCAAGTTGACATAAGACCATAGCGGCAGTGCATTTGGAAAAAATTCCATAATTTTACATTAAGGTATAAAACCGACTTTCTTGCATGTACACATTTAGAAATCCATATCAAGTTGTTTCAAATTATTAAATTCACATATTAAAGTTAATTAACTTTCTGCATCTAACTAAAGTTGTAATAAAGCCAAAACAGCAGTGCATTTGAAAAAATTCCACAATTTTACATTTAGGTATACAACCGATTTTCTGGCATGTACAGATTTAGAAATCCATATCAAGTTACCTAAAATCATAAGCTTAACATATTAAAGTTAATTAACCCTCACCATCTAACTCAAGTTGGCATATAGCCAAAACGGCAATGCATTTGGAAAAAATTCCATGATTTTACATTTAGGTATAAAACCGACTCTCTTGTCTCTACACATTTAGAAATCCATATCAAGTTGTTTCAAATTATTAAATTCACATATTAAAGTTGATTAACTTTCTTCATCTTACTAAAGTTGGCATAAAGCCATAACGGTAGTGCGTTTGGAAAAATTCCACAATTTTGCAATTAGCTATAAAACCGATTTTCTGGCATGTACACATTTAGAAATCCATATCCAGTTGCTTCAAATCATTAGCTTCACATATTAAAGTTAATCAACTTTCGTCGTCTTACTAAAGTTGGCATAAGGCCATAACGGCAGTGCATTTGGAAAAATCCACAATTGTACATTTAAGTATAAAACCGATTTTCTTGCATGTACACATTTAGAAATCCATATCAAGTTACCTCAAATCATTAGCTTGACATATTAAAGTTAATTAACCCTCACCGTTTTACTCAAGTTGGCATAAAGCCAAAACGGGAGTGCATTTGGAAAAAATTCCATATATTTACATTTAGGTATAAAACCGACTCTCTTGCCTGTACACATTTAGAAATCCATATCAAGTTGCTTCAAATCATTAGTTTAACATATTAAAGTTAATTAACCCTCACCATCTTACTCAAGTTTGCATAAAGCCAAAACGGCAGTGCATTTGGAAAAAATTCCTTAATTTTACATTTAGGTATAAAACCGACTCTCTTGCCTGTACACATTTAGAAATCCATATCAGGCTGTTTCAAATTATTAAATTCACATATTAAAGTTAATTAACTTTCTTCATCTTACTAAAAGTGGCATAAAGCCATAACGGCAGTGCATTTGGAAAAATCCGCAATTGTACATTTAAGTATAAAACCGATTTTCTTGCATGTACGCATTTAGAAATCCATATCAAGTTACCTCAAATCATTAGCTTAATATATGAAAGTTAACTAACCCTCACCATCTATAATTCCATAATTTTACATTTAGGTATAAAACCGACTCTCTTAACTCTGCACATTTAGAAATCCATATCAAGTTGTTTCAAATTATTAAATTCACATATTAAAATTAATTAACTTTCTTCATCTTACCAAAGTTGGCATAAAGCCATAACGGCAGTGCATTTGGAAAAATCCACAATTGTACATTTAAGTATAAAACAAAAACGGCAGTGCATTTGGAAATATTCCACAATTTAACATTTATGTATACAACCGACTTTCTGGCATGTACACATTTAGAAATCCATATCAAGTTGCTTCAAATCATTAGCTTCACATATTAAAGTTAATTAAATAACCCTCACCATCTTACTCAAGTTGACATAAGACCATAACGGCAGTGCATTTTAAAAAAATTCCATAATTTTCAATTTAGGTATAAAACCGACTTTCTTGCATGTACACATTTAGAAATCCACATAAAGTTGCTTCAAGTTATTAAATTTACATATTAAAGTTAATTAACCCTCACCATCTTACTCAAGTTGATATAAGACCATAACGGCAGTGCATTTGAAAAAAATTCCATAATTTTACATTTAGGTATAAAACCGACTTTCTTGCATGTACACATTTAGAAATCCATATCAATTTGCCTCAAATCATTAGCTTAACATATTAAAGTTAATTAACCCTCACCATCTTACTCAAGTTGACATAAGACCATAACGGCAGTGCATTTGGAAAAAATTCCATAATTTTACATTTATGTATAAAACCGACTTTCTTGCATGTACACATTTAGAAATCCACATAAAATTGCTTCAAATTATTAAATTCACATATTAAAGTTGATTAACTTTCTTCATCTTACTGAAGTTGGCATAAAGCCATAACGGTAGGGCGTTTGGAAAAATTCCACAATTTTACGTTTAGGTATAAAACCGACTCTCTTGTCTGTACACATTTAGAAATCCATATCAAGTTGATTCAAATTATTAAGTTCACATTTTAAAGTTAATTAACTTTCCTCATCTTACAGAAGTTGGCATAAAGCCAAAACGGCAGTGCATTTGGAAAAATTTCACAATTTAACATTTAGGTATAAAACCGATTTTCCTGCATTTAAACATTTAGCAATCCATATCGAGTTGACTCAAATAATAGCTTCATATATTAAAGTTAATTAACCCTCACCATCTTACTCAAGTTGACATAAGACCATAACGGCAGCGCATTTGGAAAAAAATACCGTACTTTTGCATTAAGGTATAAAACCGACATTCTTGCATGCACACGTTTAGAAATCCCTATCAAGTTGCTTTAATTTATTAAATTCACATATTAAAGTTAATTAACTTACTTCATCTAACTAAAGTTGTCATAAAGCCAAAACAGCAGTGCATTTGGAAAAATTCCACAATTTTACATTTAGGTATACAACCTATTTTCTGGCATAAACACATTTAGAAAGCCATATCAAGTTACCTCAAATCATAAGCTTAACATATTAAAGTTAATTAACCCTCACCATCTTACTCAAGTTGGCATAAAGCCAAAACGGCTGTGCATTTGGAAAAAATTCCATAATTTTACATTTAGATACAAAACCGACTCTCTTGTCGGCACACATTTAGAAATCCATATCAAGTTGTTTCAAATTATTAAATTCACATATTAAAGTTAATTAACTTTCTTCATCTTACTAAAGTTGTCATAAAGCCACAACGGCAGTGCATTTGGAAAAATTCCACAATTTTACAATTAGTTATAAAACTGATTTTCTGGCATGTACACATTTAGAAATCCATATCAAGTTGCTTCAAATCATTAGCTTCACATATTAAAGTTAATTAACCCTCACCATCTTACTCAAGTTGACATAAGACCATAACGGCAGTGCATTTGGAAAAAATTCCATAATTTTACATTTAGGTATAAAACTGACTCTCTTGTCTGTACACATTTAGAAATCCATATCAAGTTGATTCAAATTATTAAGTTCACATTTTAAAGTTAATTAACTTTCCTCATCTTACAGAAGTTGGCATAAAGCCAAAACGGCAGTGCATTTGGAAAAATTTCACAATTTAACATTTAGGTATAAAACCGATTTTCCTGCATTTAAACATTTAGCAATCCATATCGAGTTGATTCAAATCATTAGCTTCACATATTAAAGTTAATTAAATAACCTTTACCATCTTACTCAAGTTGACATAAGACCATAACGGCAGCGCATTTGGAAAAAATACCATACTTTTGCATTAAGGTATAAAACCGACATTCTTGCATGCACACATTTAGAAACCCTAACAAGTTGCTTCAAATTATTAAATTCACATATTAAAGTTAATTAACTTACTTCATCTAACTAAAGTTGTCATAAAGCCAAAACAGCAGTGCATTTGGAAAAATTCCACAATTTTACATTTAGGTATACAACCTATTTTCTGGCATGTACACATTTAGAAAGCCATATCAAGTTACCTCAAGTCATAAGCTTAACATATTAAAGTTAATTAACCCTCACCATCTTACTCAAGTTGGCATAAAGCCAAAACGGCTGTGCATTTGGAAAAAATTCCATAATTTTACATTTAGATACAAAATCGACTCTCTTGTCTGTACACATTTAGAAATCTATATCAAGTTGTTTCAAATTATTAAATTCACATATTAAAGTTGATTAACTTTCTTCATATTACTAAAGTTGGCATAAAGCCATAACGGTAGTGCGTTTGGAAAGATTCCACAATTTTACATTTAGGTATAAAACCGACTTTCTTGCATGTGCACATTTAGAAATCCATATCAAGTTGGTTCAAATTATTAAATTCACATATTAACGTTAATTGATTAACCCTCACCATCTTACTCAAGTTGACATAAAGCCATAACGGTAGTGCGTTTAGAAAAATTCCACAATTTTACAATTAGTTATAAAACTGATTTTCTGGCATGTACACATTTAGAAATCCATATCAAGTTGCTTCAAATCATTAGCTTCACATAATAAAGTTAATTAACTTTCTTCATCTTACTAAAGCTGCCATAAGGCCATAACGGCAGTGCATTTGGAGAAATTCCACAATTTTTACATTTAGGTATAAAACCGACTTTCTTGCATGTACACATTTAGAAATCCATATCAAGTTGGTTCAAATTATTAAATTCACATATTAACGTTAATTGATTAACCCTCACCATCTTACTCAAGTTGACATAAGACCATAACGGCAGTACATTTGGAAAAAATTCCATAATTTTACATTTAGGTTTAAAACCGACTTTCTTGCATGTACACATTTAGAAATCCATATCAAGTTGTTTCAAATTATTAAGTTCACATTTTAAAGTTAATTAACTTTCTTTATCTTACAGAAGTTTGCATCAAGCCAAAACGACAGTGCATTTGGAGAAATTCCACAATTTTACATTTAGGTATAAAACCGACTTTCTTGCATGTACACATTTAGAAATCCATATCAAGTTGGTTCAAATTATTAAATTCACATATTAACGTTAATTGATTAACCCTCACCATCTTACTCAAGTTGACATAAGACCATAACGGCAGTACATTTGGAAAAAATTCCATAATTTTACATTTAGGTTTAAAACCGACTTTCTTGCATGTACACATTTAGAAATCCAAATCAAGTTGTTTTAAATTATTAAATTCACATAATAAAGTTATTTAACTTTCTTCATCTTACAGAAGTTGGCATAAAGCCAAAACGGCAGTACATTTGGAAAAATTCCACAATTTTACATTTAGGTATAAAACCGACTTTCTTGCATGTTCACATTTAGAAATCGATATCAATTTACTTCAAATTATTAAATTCACACATTAAAGTTAATTAACTTTCTCCATCTTACAGAAGTTGGCATAAAGCGTAAACAGCAGTACATTTCGAAAAATTCCACAATTTTACTTTTGGGTATAAAAGCGACTTTCTTGCATGTACACATTTAGAAATCCACATAAAGTTGCTTCAAATTATTAAATTCACATATTAAAGTTTATTATTTTTCTTCATCTTACTGGAAATGGCATAAGGCCATAACGGCAGTGCATTTGGAAAAATTCCACAATTTTTCATTTAGGCTTAAAACCGACTTTCTTGCATGTACACATTTAGAAATCCATATCAAGTTGTTTCAAATTATTAGCTTAACATATCAAAGTTAATTAACCTTCGTCATCTTACAGAAGTTCGCACAAAGCAAAAACGGCAATGTCTTTGGAAAAATTCCACAATTTTTGATTTAGGTATAAAACCGACTTTCTTGCATGTACACATTTAGAAATCGATATCAAGTTATTTCAAACTATTAAATTCACATATCAAAGTTAAATTAACTTTCTTCATCTTACAGAAGTTGGCATAAAGCCAAAACGGCAGTACATTTGGAAAAATTCCACAATTTTACATTTAGGTATAAAACCGACTTTCTTGCATGTACACATTGAGAAATCCTTATCAAGTTGCTTCAAATCATTAGCTTAACATATTAAGGTTAATTAACCTTCGTCATCTTACAGAAGTTCGCTTAAAGCAAAAACGGCAGTGCATTTGGGGAAATTCCACAACTTTACATTTAGGTATAAAACCGACTTTCTGGCATGTACACATTTAGAAATCCATATCAAGTTGCTTCAAATCATTAGCTTCACATATTAAAGTTAATTAATTAACCCTCACCATCTTACTCAAGTTGACATAGTAAGACCATAACGGCAGCGCATTTGGAAAAAATTCCATAATTTTGCATTAAGATATGAAACCGACTTTCTTGCATGTACACATTTAGAAACCCATATCAAGTTGCTTCAAATTATTAAATTTACATATTAAAGTTAATTAACTTTCTTCATCTTACTAAAGTTGGCATAAAGCCATAACGGCAGAGCATATGGAAAAATTCCGCAATTTTACATTTAGGTATACAACCGATTTTCTGGCATGTACACATTTAGAAATCCATACCAAGTTACCTCAAATCATAAGCTTAACATATTAAAGTTAATTAACCCTCACCATCTTACTCAAGTTGGCATAAAGCCAAAACGGCAGTGCATTTGGAAAAAATTCATTATATTTACATTTAGGTATAAAACCGGCTCTCTTGTCTGTACACATTTAGAAATCCATATCAAGTTGATTCAAATTATTAAATTCACATATTAAAGTTGATTAACTTTCTTCATCTTACTGAAGTTGGCATAAAGCCATAACGGTAGGGCGTTTGGAAAAATTCCACAATTTTACATTTAGGTATAAAACCGACTCTCTTGTCTGTACACATTTAGAAATCCATATCAAGTTGATTCAAATTATTAAGTTCACATTTTAAAGTTAATTAACATTCCTCATCTTACAGAAGTTGGCATAAAGCCAAAACGGCAATGCATTTGGAAAAATTTCACAATTTAACATTTAGGTATAAAACCGATTTTCCTGCATTTAAACATTTAGCAATCCATATCGAGTTGATTCAAATCATTAGCTTCACATATTAAAGTTAATTAATTAACCTTTACCATCTTACTCAAGTTGACATAAGACCATAACGGCAGCGCATTGGGAAAAAATACCATACTTTTGCATTAAGGTATAAAACCGACATTCTTGCATGCACACATTTAGAAATCCCTATCAAGTTGCTTCAAATTATTAAATTCACATATTAAAGTTAATTAACTTACTTCATCTAACTAAAGTTGGCATAAAGCCAAAACAGCAATGCATTTGGAAAAATTCCACAATTTTACATTTAGGTATACAACCTATTTTCTGGCATGTACACATTTAGAAAGCCATATCAAGTTACCTCAAGTCATAAGCTTAACATATCAAAGTTAATTAACTTTCTTCATCTTACAGAAGTTCGCAAAAAGCAAAAAAGGCAATGCATTTGGAAAAAATCCATAAATTCACATTTAAGTATAAAACCGATTTTCTAGCATGTACACATTTAGAAATCCAAATCAAGTTGTTTTAAATTATTAAATTCACATATCAAAGTTATTTAACTTTCTTGATCTTACAGAAGTTGGCATAAAGCCAAAACGGCAGTACATTTGGAAAAATTCCACAATTTTACATTTAGGTATAAAACCGACTTTCTTGCATGTACACATTTAGAAATCGATATCAAGTTACTTCAAATTATTAAATTCACACATTAAAGTTAATTAACTTTCTCCATCTTACAGAAGTTGGCATAAAGCGTAAACGGCAGTACATTTCGAAAAATTCCACAATTTTACTTTTGGGTATAAAAGCGACTTTCTTGCATGTACACATTTAGAAATCCATATCAAGTTGTTTTAAATTATTAAATTCACATATTAAAGTTAATTAACTTTGTTTATCTTACTAAAGTTGGCATAAAGCCAAAACTCCGAATGCATTTGGAAAAATTCCATAATTTTACATTTAGGTATAAAACCGATTTTCTGGCATGTAGACATTTAGAAATCCATATCAAGTTGCTTCAAATCATTAGCTTCACATATCAAAATTAATTAACTTTCTTCATCTTACTTAAGTTGGCCTAAGGTCATAATGGCAGTGCATTTGGAAAAATTCCACAATTTTACATTTAGGTATAAACCCATTTTCTGGCATTTAAACATTAAGAAATCCATATCAAGTTTCGTCAAATCATTAGCTTAACATATTAATGTTAATTAACCCTCACCATCTCACTCAAGTTGACATAAGACCATACCGGCAGTGCATTTGGAAAAAATTCCACAATTATACATTTAGGTATAAAACCGACTTTCTTGCATTTACACATTTAGAAATCCATATCAAATTGTTTCAAATCATTAGCTTAACATATCAAAGTTAACTAACCTTCGTCATCTTACAGAAGTTCGCAAAAAGCAAAAACGGCAATGCATTTGGAAAAAATCCACAATTTCACATTTAAGTATACAACCGATTTTCTGGAATGTACACATTTAGAAATCCATATCAGGTTGCTTCAAATTATTAAATTCACATATTAAAGTTAATTAACGGCATTGCATTTGAAAAAAATTCCGCAATTTTACATTTAGGTATACAACAGATTTTCTGGCATGTACACATTTAGAAATCCATATCAAGTTGCTTCAAATCATTAGCTTCGCATATTAAAGTTAATTAACCTTCGTCATCTTACAGAAGTTCGCAATGCATTTGGAAAAATTCCACAATTTTACTTTTAGGTATACAACCGATTTTCGGGAATGTACACATTTAGAAATCCATATCAGGTTGCTTCAAATTATTAAATTCACATATTAAAGTTAATTTACTTTCTTCATTTTACTAAAGTTGGCATAAGGCCATAACGGCATTGCATTTGGAAAAAATTCCGCAATTTTACATCTAGGTATACAACAGATTTTCTGGCATGTACACATTTAGAAAGCCATATGAAGTTGCTTCAAATCATTAGCTTCACATATTAATGTTAATTAACCCTCACCATCTCACTCAAGCTGACATAAGACCATACTGGCAGAGCATTTGGAAAAAATTCCACAATTATACATTTAGGTATAAAACCGACTTTCTTGCATGTACACATTTAGAAATCCATATCAATTTGTTTCAAATCATTAGCTTAACATATCAAAGTTAATTAACCTTCGCTCGCAAAAAGCAAAAAAGGCAATGCATTTGGAAAAAATCCACAATTTCACATTTAAGTATACAACCAATTTTCTGGAATGTACACATTTAGAAATCCAAATCAAGTTGTTTTAAATTATTAAATTCACATATTAAAGTGAATTAACTTTCTTCATCTTACAGAAGTTGGCATAAAGCCAAAACGGCAGTGCATTTGGAAAAATTCCATAATTTTACATTTAGGTATAAAACCGACTCTCTTGCCTGTACACATTTAGAAATCCATATCAAGTTGCTTCAAATCATTATCTTAACATATTAAAATTAATTAACTTCCACTATCTTACTGAAGTTCGCATAAAGCCAAAACGGCAGTGCATTTGGAAAAATTCCACAATTTTACATTTAGGTATACAACCGATTTTCTGGAATGTACACATTTAGAAATCCATATCAGGTTGCTTCAAATTATTAAATTCACATATTAAAGTTAATTTACTTTCTTCATCTTACTAAAGTTGGCATAAGGCCATTGTTGACGCCGCCCCCGCCCAATTTCTTTGCCACGTCTGTATCGGCAGAGAAATCTTTTCATTTTCTCTTTTCGAAGTTTTTTCGAAGTTTTAATTCGCGCGCAACTAAACACTAACTAAAAAAGTTGCGCGCGCTCTCTCCTTTTGCGACCGTACAGCTATACAGACGTGGTAAGTGTGTTTCCAATTTATTATATTTAATATACACATATTATATGAAACTTTTTGGTGTTTTATTTAATATTTCTGTGGAATCATTTGCGCCGATCGTTTCCCAACGGCCAACCACATCTTTGGAACGAGCGAGCACCGTGCTCCACCACCCGAATTATCATTGGTCCTTCGAGCCGGATAACAGGTAACAAGTCGATTTTTTATTAAAGTGAAAGTGCATAATTTGCCCGCTTTAGCAACTCGCAAGTTACAGCCAAACATATTTTGGATTTGTGCTTTGCAAGCTAAAGGCAATAGATTGGTTAATTTGTGCATCATTTATGTACAAACCCCATTGTGCTGTGTGAAGTGGAGACCAAAACTTATTTTTGGCACTCTACCCACAAAATCAAAGCACAAGATTGTAGGTAGTATTGTACTTCATTTAAGTACAACAACAAATACACCTGGCAAATGCACTATTTCACTTTACAAAAGAAAACCCCACACACTGTTATCCGAATAAAATTATAAATTTCTTGGACGCACAAACCTCGTCTGGAGCGTCAACAATCTCTCTCGGTTTTTTGTTTTTTTCCTTGTGGTTAATTTGAGTCTAGTCGCTCAACTCTGCCTTTCCATATATTGCTCGAATAGCAATAAAGGCAGCAGCTGCAGTTTCGCGAGTGCAAACAAACAAAAAAAATTACAAAATTACAAGTGAAGTGAGAAATTAAAAAAAGAAGTGAAGTGAGCGACAACAAGAAAGCCAAGCAGCTAAGGCTAAGCAAGGGAGAGCAGCACCGGCAAAGCAGCATAGGCAGAGCAGCTAAGGCTAAGCAACAAAAGGAGAGCAGCACCGGCAAAGCAGCACAAGCGAAGCAGCAAAGGCAAACTGCAAAGGGAGAGCAGCACAAGCGAAGCAGCAAAGGCAAAGCAGCGTAGCAGCCAACCCAGAAGGACACCAACAAGCATAAAGAGTGTAGTGGTGAATTCGAAATAGTTCAAATAACCAAGTGAACAAAAGACGAAGTGAATATAAATCAAATAAGTGCTTGTTAATTTTTATCTGAATTTGTATTTGCATTTAAATAAAGCAATTAACACAAAGCAATTTTGTTTGTGTACATACATATTCGAAGACTAGGCGTGCAAGTGCATTGGGCCGATTACCCAGCAATTTAAATTTTGGAAAATACTTTGAGGAAATACTTCACTAAATTTGCAAGTGCAAGTACAAGTGCATTGGGCCAATTACCCAGCAAGCACATTCAAATTAAATTTGGGAAAAATACTTTGAAAAAATACTTCATTAAATTTATTAACTTTTTGTTCTCTCGAAATTTCACGCTTTATAAAGAAACAACGCACTGCCTATCATCAACTCAATTTATAGTTTGTCCGTGATTGGTGCTGCAACTTTTCAACCTTTTGCAACATATTTGCAAATATTTTTTAAATTTTAATTTCAAAGCTTTAGATCCGAATTTGTGCAACATTTTGCAGTTCCGGTTCAATTACACAATGGAAGCCATCAGAGCATTTAACACAGCTGCCGACGCTCTACTGGAGTTTGAGGAGTCTTTTACTCCAACAGCAACCAACCAAAGTGCCTACTCTCTAGAAGTACAGCAAACTGAACTGAAATCTCTGTGGGCAGAGGTAAAGTCAGAATACAAGTTGTGTTTGCCAAAGGTGGATCCTTCCGACACAAGCTCAATTGACGACATTAAGCTTAAATATTCAAGCTGTTACCACGCGTATGTGTGTTGCGCGGCCTTGATGGGCGAACACATGCACAACCTCACGGCGTTCAACCAAAGCCCAACTTCAAATTCTACGGTGATTCAACCTGAACGGTTACAACAAACGGTAGAACCCGTGAGGTATACAATCAACTTACCGCCATGCCATACCGAAATATTTCATGGCGATGTTTTACAATGGCCCTCATTTAGGGATTTATTTGCCGCCATTTACGGGAATAACCTAAGGCTATCTCCGGTAGAAAAGTTATTCCATTTGAATCAAAAAACGCGAGGTGAGGCAAAAGATATCGTTTCGAAAGCGCCATTGACGAATGACGGATTCGCATTGGCTTGGAACAATTTGTTGTGTAGGTATGAAAACAAGCGAGTGCTTGTTAACACACAATTAAATTTATTGTTCAAGCTCCCGCACATTTCAACAGAATCTGAGACCGAACTCAGAAATTTACAGCGGGAGATTAATAGCTGCATTTCAGCTTTACAAATACATGGCATCAACGTAGATAGTTGGGATGCCATATTTACGTATTTATGTTCTATCCGACTCCCGGATTATACACTGTCGCTTTGGGAACAATCTCTGGATTCGGATTCAGAGATCCCAAAATGGGTTGAGTTAGACAAGTTTCTAACCAAACGGGTTAAAACGCTTGAGAGAGTATCAAATCTCAAAGGCGAGTTAGGTACTCAACCCAAAATTAAGTCGGCTGATGGTGAAGATCGGATACCAACCTTGCAGTCAAGGATTGGATCTAAACCCCTCAATGCACATCACGCCAAGACAAACCATATCAAATGTAAACTGTGCTCATCTCAATCGCACATTTTGAAAACTTGTCAAAGATTCATTGAGATGCAGCCTAATGCACGGTTAAATGCTGTCAGAAAACTTCACGTCTGCTTAAATTGTTTATCGGACTCACATGAAGTCAAAAATTGCAAAAGTATGTTTAATTGTAATAAATGTAAACAGAGACATCACTCCATGATTCACCGGGATCAGAGTGAGGAAATAGCTCAGATATCTGACAGCACCGACACTACTGAGATTTCTACTAAATCTCATGTGGCCTCTATTAAGGCCAATGTTTCAAATATGCCTACCAGTCGAAGCATGCTCTTAGGTACAGCCATGGTGACCATATGTCACAACGAGAGCACCTTCACTGTCAGAGCCCTGATTGATTCGGGATCTGAAGCCACCTTCGTAAGCAATAGTCTGCAAAAACGCTTACATTTGGCAACCAAAAGGGTCAGCGCGCGAGTTTCAGGATTGAATAAAACCGTATCAGGACAAGTTCAATCGGTATGCTCGATTACAATTGGTTCGCCCCGTAACAAAAGCATAAGGCTAGAAGCGGAGGCATTGGTACTGCCAAAATTGACTGGACTGCTTCCATCCAGATCAATAAACCCTTCAATTGTTAAAAGGTTACCCAATATCCCCTTGGCGGATAATAATTTCTATACAAGTCAAAAGGTTGACTTGTTGATCGGAGCAGATCTCTTCCCCAAAATTATACTAAATGGGGTAAAATCGAAAATTTTCGGATCCATCGCTGCACAACGTACGGTGTTCGGTTGGATTTTAACAGGTTCCGTTCCCTCCGAAGAAACAAAAATAAATGGTAAAGGCGACAGACAAAATTCAACAATAACTCGACAACAAACACAAACCCATTTTTGTAGTAAAAATAACACTAATTCTATATTTATACAACAGAAACAACATCAGCAGCAGCAGCAACAACAGGATCATGCCAGTAATGATGGCAGAACAAACGATGCGCCCGGCTCATCGAATAACACCGATACACATGGTGGCGCATTTCGAGCACCCGGCGTTGGGATGCAATCGCACAACGGTGACCGCGTATCTGGCACTAGTTTATCACAACAGCAGAATTCGATGCCACACCTGCAGGCATTCCACAGCGGCTTCCACTCGCATCTGTTGCGCCGCCAACAACATGGCTGCGGCATGCAACGAGAATCCGCAAAAGCAAAAAGACGAAAGAATCGTGATCCCGATAAGCTCTTCTTGCTCTCACTCTACGAGGAGATCAAACGTGTGCCCGAAGAGGTACGACTCGATGTCAAGGGCAAACTTATGCAATTGCTCAAAAGACACCAGAAAAAACCACCGAAGAACAAGACGTCGATGTCATTGAGTTGACATGGGCACAGCAGGTCGAGGCAGCGGAAATGAAGGAGAATTCATTGGCAATCGGCCCGACGTATTCGGAGCCTTATCAACCATGTCCACCGACGTCAACAGTCAAGCACCCGCAAAGCTCTGACCAACGATGCCTCTCCCACATACCACATGCCCAAGATCGAGCCAGACTCGAGTCGTCTCGCCGACTTCGGCATGCTGGTAACTTCATTTAGGATTGGCGGCATGGCAACGATCGACTGAGACTCGATTCGTCTCAGCGACATTGTCCGGACCGAACCAGACTCTATTCGTCTCGTCGGCCACCCCATCCGAAGCGAAGGCGTGGAAGAGACGTTCGTCGTCAAGCCGATGCACGCCATATCATCAAGGATAGGCACGTAACACTACCTTCGAACTGCAACCAGGTTCAAACCGCCGACGCCAATAAGGTCTCTGGAAGACCATTCCAACAGGGCAGCACCAGTCGAAGTAATTTTGGGAGCCCGGACGTTTACTCCCGGCTCATGTTGCCCGGGTTACAACTAGCGGCAATGGGCCAACTCATCGCCCAAAATACGACACTGGGATATCTGGGTATACTGGATATACTGGGTATCCGGTGTCGTATAGGATCGGCACAATAAAGTGCACTGGCTGCCAACGCCTCTCACATTCACCACCTACAAGGATCGAGTTAGACTCGAGTCGTCTCGCCGACCTCGGAAGTTGGTGACTTCTATGCAAATTGGCGGCGTGGTAATGACCGACTGAGATTCGATTCATCTCAGCGGCATTTCCCGGACCGAACCAGACTCGATTCGTCTCGTCGGCCACCCCATCTGCAAAGAAGACGTGGAAGAGGAAGTGCAGGAGCCAGTTAGTTAAGTTAGTTTTAAGTAATTAATTGTAAACTGCATTTGCAGTAATACTGCAAGGCGGGGAGAATGTTGACGCCGCCCCCGCCCAATTTCTTTGCCACGTCTGTATCGGCAGAGAAATCTTTTCATTTTCTCTTTTCGAAGTTTTTTCGAAGTTTTAAGTGTTTGTCCAATTTATTTATTTAAAATATATATATTATATGAAACTTTTTGGTTTATTTATTTATTTAACATTTTGTGGAATAATTGCGCCAACCGTTTCCCCACGGCCAACCACATCATTGGAACGAACGAGCACCGTGCTCCACCACCCGAATTATCAGCCATAACGGCATTGCATTTGGAAAAAATTCCGCAATTTTACATTTAGGTATACAACAGATTTTCTGGCATGTACACATTTAGAAATCCATATCAGGTTGCTTCAAATTATTAAATTCACATATTAAAGTTAAATAAACTTTCTTCATCTTACTAAAGTTGGCATAAGGCCATAACGGCATTGCATTTGGAAAAAATTCCGCAATTTTACATTTAGGTATACAACAGATTTTCTGGAATGCAAACATTTAGAAATCCATATCAGGTTGCTTCAAATTATTAAATTCACATATTAAAGCTAATTTACTTTCTTCATCTTACCAAAGTTGGCATAAGGCCATAACGGCATTGCATTTGGAAAAAATTCCGAAATTTTACATTTAGGTATACAACAGATTTTCTGGAATGTACACATTTAGAAATCCATATCAGGTTGCTTCAAATTATTAAATTCACATATTAAAGTTAATTTACTTTCTTCATCTTACTAAAGTTGGCATAAGGCCATAACGGCATTGCATTTGGAAAAAATTCCGCAATTTTACATTTAGGTATAAAACCGACTCTCTTGTCTGTACACATTTAGAAATCCAAATCAAGTTGTTTTAAATTATTAAATTCACATATTAAAGTGAATTAACTTTCTTCATCTTACAGAAGTTGGCATAAAGCCAAAACGGCAGTGCATTTGGAAAAATTCCATAATTTTACATTTAGGTATAAAACCGACTCTCTTGCCTATGCACATTTAGAAATCCATATCAAGTTGTTTCAAATTATTAAATTCACATATTAAAGTTGATTAACTTTCTTCATCTTACTAAAGTTGGCATAAAGCCATAACGGTAGTGCGTTTGGAAAAATTCCACAATTTTACAATTAGTTATAAAACCGATTTTCTGGCATGTACACATTTAGAAATCCATATCAAGTTGCTTCAAATCATTAGCTTCACATATTGAAGCTAAATAACTTTCTTTATCTTACTAAAGTTGGCATAAAACCAAAACGGCAGTGCATTTGGAAAAACTCCACAACTTTTCATTTAGGTATAAAACCGACTATCTTGCATGTACACATTTAGAATTCCTCACCAAGTTACCTCAAATCATTGCCTTAACATATTAAAGTTAGTTAACCCTCACCATCTTACTCAAGTTGACATAAGACCATAACGGCAGTGCATTTGGAAAAAATTCCACAATTTTACATTTGGGTATAAAATCGACTTTCTAGCATGTAAACATTTAGAAATCCATATCAAGTTTCGTCAAATCATTAGCTTAACATATTAAAGTTAATTAACCCTCACCAAGCCAAAACGACAGTGCATTTGGAAAAACTCCACAGTTTTTCATTTGGGTATAAAACCGACTTTCTTGCATGTACACATTTAGAAATCCATATCAAATTTCGTCAAATCATTAGCTTAACATATTAAAGTTAGTTAACCCTCACCATCTTACTCAAGTTGACATAAGACCATAACGGCAGTGCATTAGAAAAAATTCCACAATTTTACATTTAGGTATAAAACCGACTTTCGTGCATGTACACATTTAGAAATCCATATCAAGTTACTTCAAATTATTACATTCACTTATTTAAGTTAATTAACTTTCTTTATCTTACAGAAGTTGGCATAAAGCTAAAACGCCGAGTGCATTTGGAAAAATTCAATAATTTTACAATAGTTATAAGACCGACTTTCTTGCATGTACACATTTAGAAATCCTTATCAAGTTGCTTCAAGTCATAAGCTTAACATATTAAAGTTAATTAAGCTTCGTCGCAACTTTTCATTTAGGTATAAAACCGAATTTCTGGCATGTTCACTTTAAGAAATCCATATCAATTTGCTTCAAAACATTAGCTTCACATAGTAAAGTTAATTAACCTTCTGCATCTTACTGATGTTTCTCATGAAGCCAAAACGGCAGTGCATTTGGAAAATTCCAGAATTTTACATTTAGGTATAAAACCGATTTTCTTCCATGTACATATTAAGAAATCCATATCAAGTTACCTCAAATCATTAGCTTAACATATTAAAGTTAATTAACCCTCACCATCTTACTCAAGTAGGCATAAAGCCAAAAGGGCAGTGCATTGGAAAAAAATCCATAATTTTACATTTAGGTATAAAACCGACTCTCTTGCATGTACACAATTAGAAAGCCACGGGAAGTTAAATTATAGTTAATTAACCCCCACCATCTTAATCAAGTTTACCTATTAAAGTTAATTAGCTTTCTTCATCTTGGCACAATGCAATAACGGTAGTGCATTTGGAAAAATTCCACAATTTTACATTTAGGTATAAAGCCGATATTCTGGAATGTTCACATTAAGAAATCCATATCAAGTTGCTTCAAATCATTACCTTAACATATTTTAGTTAAGTTACCCTCACCATCTCACTCAAGTTGGCATAAAGCCAAAACGGCAGTGCATTTGGAAAAAAATCCATAATTTTACATTTAGGAATAAAACCGACTTTCTTGCATGTACACATTTAGAAATCCATATCAAGTTGCTTCAAATCATAAGCTTAACATATTAAAGTTAATTAACCTTCGTCATCTTACAGAAGTTCGCACAAAGCAAAAACGGCAATGCATTTGGAAAAATTCCACAATTTTACATTTAGGTATAAAACCGATTTTCCTGCATTTAAACATATAGCAATCCATATCGAGTTGATTCAAATCATTGACCTCACATGTTCAAGTTAATTAACCTTCGTCATATTACAGAGGTTGGCATAAAGCCAAAACGGCAGTGCATTTGGAAAAATTCAACAATTTTTCGTTTAGGTATAAAACCGATTTTCCTGAATGCACACATTTAGAAATCCATACAAAGTTGCTTCAAATCATTAGCTTAACATATTAAAGTTAATATACCCCCACCATCTTACACAAGTTGACATAAGACCACAAAGGCAGTGCATTTGGAAAAAATTCCATAATTTTACATTTAGTTATAAGACCGACTTTCTTGCATGTACATATTTAGAAATCCATATCAAGTTGCTTCAAATCATTAGCTTAACATAATAAAGTTAATTAACCTTCGTCGTCTTACACAAAATGGCATAAAGCCAAAACGGCAGTGCATTTGGAAATATTCCACAATTTAACATTTATGTATACAACCGATTTTCTGGCATGAACACATTTAGAAATCCATATCAACTTGCTTGAAATCATTAGCTTCACATATTAAAGTTAATTAACCCTCACCATCTTACAGAAGTTGGCATAAAGCCAAAACGGCAGTGCATTTGGAAAAATTCCACAAATTTACATTTAGGTATAAAAGCGACTTTCTTGCATGTACACATTTAGAAATCCATATCAAGTTGCTTCAAATTATTAAATTCACATATTCAAGTTAATTCACCTTCGTCATCTTAGTCAAGTTGGCATAAAGCCAAAACGACAGTGCATTGGGAAAAATTACAGAACTTTACCTTTAGGTATAAAACCGACTTTCCTGCATTTAAATGTTTAGCAGTCCATATCGAGTTTATTCAAACCATTAACGTCACATATTCAAGTTAATTAACTTTCTTCATCTTAGTAAAGTTGGCATAAAGCCAAAACCCCGAGTGCATTTGAAAAAATTCCACAATTTTACATTTAGGTATAAAACGGATTTTCCTGCATTGAAACATTTAGCAATCCATATCGAGCTGATTCGAATCATTAACTTGACATATTGAAGATAAATAACGTTCGTCATCTTACAAAAGTTGGCATAAAGCCAAAACCCCGAGTGCATTTGGAAAAATTCCACAATTTTACAGTCAGGTATACAACCGACTTTCTTGCATGTACACATTTTGAAATCCATATCAAGTTGTTTTAAATCATTAGCTTAACATATCAAAGTTAATTAACTTTCTTCATCTTAGTAAAGTCGGCATAAAGCAAACACGGCAGTGCATTTGGAAAAATTCCACAATTTTTCATTTAGGTATAAAACCGATTTTCCTGCATTTAAACATTTAGCAATCCATATCGAGTTGATTCATATCATTAACGTGACATATTAAAGATAATTAACACTCAACATCTTAATCAAGTTGACATAAAGCCAAAACGGCAGTACATTTGGAAAAAATTCCATAATTTTACACTTAGGTATAAAACCGACTTTCTTGCACATGTGCACATTTAGAAATCCACGTCAAGTTGCTTCAAATCATTAGCTTTACTTATACAAGTTAATTAACCTTCGTCATCTTACAGAAGTTCGCATAAAGCCAAAACGGCAGTGCATTTGGAAAAATTCCACAATTTTTCATTTAGGTATAAAACCGAATTTCTGGCATGTTCACATTTTGAAATCCATATCAAGTTGCTTCAGATCATTAGCTTCACATATTAATGTTAATTAACCTTCACCAGCTTACAGAAGTTGGCATAAGGCCAAAACGGCAGTGCATTTGGAAAAATTCCACACATTTACATTAAGGAATAAAACCGAATTTCTGGCATGTTCACATTTAGAAATCCATATCAAGTTGCTGTGCATTTGGTAAAACTCCACAATTTTACTTTCAGGTATAAAACCGATTTTCCTGCATTTAAACATTTAGTAATCCATATCAAGTTGCTTCAAATCATTAACGTTACATACTAAAGTTAATTAACCTTTATCATCTTACAGAAGTTCGCATAAAGCAAAAACGGCAGTGCATTTGGAAAAATTCCACAATCTTTCATTTAAGTATAAAACCATATTTCGGTCATGTTCACATTTAGCAATCCATATCAAGTTGCTGCAAATCATTAGCTAAACTTATTAAAGTTAATTAACCTTCGTCATCTTACAGAAGTTCGCGTAAAGCAACAACGGCAGTGCGTTTGGAAAAATTCCACAATTTTTCGTTTAGGTATAAAACCGAATTTCTGGCACTTTCAAATTTAGAAATCCATATCAAGTTGCTTCAAATCATAAGTTTCACATGTTAAAGTTAATTAATCTTCATTATCTTACTAAAGTTGGCATAAAGCCATAACGGATGTGCATTTGGAAAAAATTCCACAATTTTGCATTTAGTATAAAATCGATTTTCTGGCATTTACACAATTTGAAATCCATATCAAGTTGTTTTGAATTATTAAATTCACATATTAAAATTAATTAACTTTCTTCATCTTACAGAAGTTGGCATAAAGCCATAACAGCAGTGCATTTGGAAAAATTCCACAATTTTACATTTAGGTATAAAACCGATTTTCCTGCATTTAAACATTTAGAAATCCATATCAAGTTGCTTCAAATCATTAACGTTACATACTAAAGTTAATTAACCTTCATCATCTTACAGAAGTTCGCATAAAGTAAACACGGCAGTGCGTTTGGAAAAATTCCACAACTTTTCATTTAGGTATAAAACCGAATTTCTGGCACGTTCACATTTAGAAATCCATATCAAGTTGCTTCAAATCATTAGCTTCACATATTAAAGCTATTTAATCTTCATCATATTACTAAAGTTGGCATAAAGCCATAACGGATGCATTTGGAAAAAATTCCATAATTTTACATTAAGGTATAAAATCGACTTTCTTGCATGTACACATTCAGAAATCCATATCAAGTTGCTGCAAATCATTAGCTTAACTTATTAAAGTTAATTAACCTTCGTCATCTTACAGAAGTTCGCATAAAGCAACAACGGTAGTGTATATGGAAAAATTCCACAATTTTCCACTTAGTATAAATTCGATTTTCCTGCATTTAAACATTCAGCAATCCATATCGAGTTGATTCAAATCATTAACGTCACATATTAAAGGTAATTAACCTACGTCATATTACAGAAGTTGGCATAAAGCCAAAACAGCAGTGCATTTGGAAAAATTCCACAAATTTACATTTAGGTATAAAATCGACTTTCTTGCATGTACACATTCAGAAATCCATATCAAGTTGCTGCAAATCATTAGCTTAACTTATAAAATTTAATTAACCTTCGCAATAGTACTCAAGTTGACATAAAGCCAAAACGACAGTGCATTTGGAAAAATTACAGAACTTTACCTTTAGGTATAAAACCGATTTTCCTGCATTTAAATATTTAGCAGTCCATATCGAGTTTATTCAAACCATTAACGTCACATATTCAAGTTAATTAACTTTCTTCATCTTAGTAAAGTTGGCATAAAGCCATAACGGTAGTGCATTTGGAATAACTCCACAATTTTACATTTAGGTATAAAACGGATTTTCGTGCATTTAAACATTTAGCAATACATATCGAGTTCATTCAAATTATTAACTAGACATATTGAAGATAATTAACCTTCGTCATCTTACAGAAGTTGGCATAAAGCTAAAACGGCAGTGCATTTGGAAAAATTCCACAATTTTACATTTAGGTAGAAAACCGACTTTCTTGCATGTACACATTAAGAAATCCATATCAAGTTACTTCAAATCATAAACTTCACATATTAAAGTTAATTAACCCTCACCATCTTTCTCAAGTTGACATTAGAACATAACGGTGGCGCATTCCGAAAAATTCCACAATTTTACATTTAGTATAAAAACGATTTCTTGGCATGTACACATTTTGAAATCCATGTCAAGTTGCTTCAAATCATTAGCTTCACATATTAATCTTAATTAACCTTCGCCATCTTACAGAAGTTCGCATAAAGCCAAAACGGCAGTGCATTTGGAAAAATTCCACAATTTTACATTAGGCATAAAATCGATTTTCTTGCATGTAAACATTTAGAAATCCATACCAAGTTGCCTCAAATCAATAACTTAACATAATAAAGTTAATTAACCTTCGTCATCTTACTGAAGTTGGCATAAAGTCATAACGGCAGTGCATTTGGAAATATTCCACAATTTTACATTTAAGTATAAAACCATATTTCTTGCATGTACACATTTAGAAATCCATATCATATAATCATTAACGTCACATATTCAAGTTAATTAACCTTCGTCATATTACAGTAGTTGGTATAAAGCCAAAACGGCTGTGCATTTGGGAAAATTCAAATATTTTTCCTTTAGGTATAAATCCGATTTTCCTGAATGCACACATTTAGAAATCCATGCGAAGTTGCTTCAAATCATTAGCTTAACATATTAAAGTTAATAATCCCCCATAATCTTACACAAGTTGACATAAGACTACAAAGGCAGTGAATTTGGAAAAAATTCACATATTAAAGTTAGTTAACCTTCTTCATCATACAGAAGTTGGCAAAAAGCCAAAACCCCGAGTGCATTTGGAAAAATTCCACAATTTTACATTTAAGTAGAAAACCGACTTTCTTGCATGTACACATTTTGTAATCCATATCAAGTTGTTTTAAATCATTAGCTTAACATATTAAAGTTAATTAACCGTCGTCATCTTACATAAGTTCGCATAGTGTATTTGAAAAAATTCCACAATTTGTCTTTTAGGTATAAAACCGAATTTCTGGCATGCTAACATTTTGAAATTCATATCAAGTTGCTTCAGATCATTAGCTTCACATATTGATGTTAATTAACCTTCACCAGCTTACAGAAGTTCGCATAAAGCAAAAACGGCAGTGCATTTGGAAAAATTCGACAATTTCACATTTAGGTATAAAACCGACTTTCTTGCATGTTTACATTTAGAAATCCATATCAAGTTGCTTCAAATTATTAAATTCACATATTCAAGTTAATTCACCTTCGTCATCTTACTCAAGTTGGCATAAAGCCAAAACGACAGTGCATTGGGAAAAATTACTGAACTTTACCATTAGGTATAAAACCGATTTTCCTGCATTTAAATATTTAGCAATCCATGTCGAGTTTATTCAAATCATTAACGTCACATACTAAAGTTAATTAACCTTCGTCATCTTACAGAAGTTCGCATAAAGCAAAAACGGCAGTGCATTTGGAAAAAATCCACAATTTTACATTAGGCATAAAATCGATTTTCGTGCATGTACACATTTAGAAATCCATATCAAGTTGTTTCAAAATATTAAATTCACTAATTAAAGTTAATTAACTTTCTTCATCTTACTAAAGTTGGCATAAAGCCATAACGGCAGTGCATTTGGAAAAATTCCACAATTTTAAATTTAGGTATAAAACCGATTTTCTTGCATGTACACATTTAGAAATCCATATCAATTTGCTT
>NW_024393707.1:0-3487 GCF_016617805.1 Bactrocera tryoni
CCTCAATAACTCGTATCTTTAACTTCTTGCAACACCTGGTTCATCTAACTAATGTATGTATCAGCTAAAACTAATTGAGAAAGATATACAAGACTTGTAGTTGAAAACCCGGTCTGTCTTTCCGTGCATCCGTCCGTCTGTGCAAGCTGTAACTTGAGTAAAAAATTAGATATCTTCATGAAACTAGGTATACGTATTCCATGGCGAAAAAATGAGTTCGAAGATGAGCGTAATCGGACCACTGTCACGCCCACAAACCGCCATTATGCCGAACACCTATAACGTGACAAAACTAAGCACTAAATAGAGATATATGTAGAACTCTAACCTAGCACAAGGAACCGCAGTGGTGAGTGGCAACTGTTGAATTTTGAGAAACTGGGCGTGTTCCCGCCTTCTAATAAGAATAATGTACATATCTCTTAAATAACTAAAGCCACGAGAACCAAATTCGCTCAGCACAAATATTATAAGAACTCCGATCGACAGTGCAAAAATGGGTGAAACCAGATGATAAAACCGTTCACTTCTCATATAACAGTACTGTTACAAACTACTAAAATCGCTATAAATCAATAAGTAAATACGCCAGAGACGTTAAGTTTTACTTCCGAGATGGTAAGGTAGGGCTTTATGGGAGCCGGTGTGAAAATTGGACTATGATCTTGGCGCCGCTCACTTTTAGTTGAAATCACATATCTCGGGAACCGTAACATTGCTCTAAAAGTGGTATATTGCCATTCCAATTATACCGGTTTCGATCCCTCACAGAATTCATCTTGCTTTTCTACCACCCTCTCTGAGTAGATCTACCCTCCACACAAACCCTATGTGCTCCGGTGACACTCATTTGCCTTTCACGGTTCATTTTAGTGTGGACTGACAGAAATAGATGATCCACAAAAATAGACTACCTCAATCACTCTACTCAACGACATCGCGAATAACCGACTATTCTAATAAGCAAAATCTTTGACTAAAGTAACAACAAAAAAGACTATTAACAATGAACCCACAAATACAATTAAATCGAAGGTTACTTAGCGCTGTGGACCTTCAAGTATCTTAAAATGAGTTCCAAAACAAGCAAAACAGGTTAACTTCGGTTATACCGAAGCTATGAAGCCCTTTACAAATACTAAAGATTCCTAAGAGCTTTCTTCGGTAATTTTGTATGACAACTATATGCTATAGGTACTCTCTGAACAATTTCTTCGGATATTGCAATATTGCCTTGACAGACGAACAGGGCCAAATCGGGTCAGATCATCATGCTGATCATTTATATATATATTTTATGGGATCTCTTCAAGGTATAAAAAAGTTCGAAGCAAAATAATCTCAGAACTCTGATCAATTTCGTACTATGAGCAGTTAATCAAACTCTGAAACGGAAGCACCCTTTTAACTTTTCGCCACTAAAACCCATATTCATTATAACTTTAAGGCAGAAAATTAATTTGGTAGGATTAACTGTATTACCAATTGCCATACCAACTCTCTCCACACAGTCGAACGACTTTTCGTTGAAAGCAAGTTTCTCGAGGCGTAACTTCGTGTGTAAATACCACCTTTCGCCGAATGTTAATTAATTTTTTATTTGCTTAAGTCCCGTAAATGCGTACACACATGCAATAAAAAACTTTCGTGCACCGATTTTCATATTTACGAACAGCGAAATAAACCAAAAATATGCGTGTACCCAAGTCAACATACGAACACCCTTAAGCGTCGCGTATATTACCGTTAACCTTGTAACTTTCTGATAAAATAACGGCAAAAATTAACTGCCCCAGGTATTTGTAGTGTGACAGTGTGTGTGCAGGTGTTTTCGTCTTCTTAAAGCGCTTACCGCACGTCTACCACAGCGGAAGAATCTCCAAATTCAAGGACAAATCCAATCTTGTGGCTGTTGAGTCGTCTGCCACGGCTTAAATAAGTAATGAGCTTAGCTGCAAGTAGACGCCGTTGGAGAGCACCACACACCCGCGCGGCAATTAAATATTTTATATATACCTTGTACAAGCAGGTTTTCTTTTTTCCCCCATTATCTAAGTGAAGACTCTGCTCAAAACATTATAAAGCCATTGACCTCGACTTTTAATGAGCTGACGCCCAGTAAGTTTTCAGTGTCAAGGTTAAGAAAAATTTTAATTGCATTCTGTTCATTTTTGAAAAGTTGTGAAAAGTTAAATTAAAAGTCTGACATACGAAGGAGATGGCTACATAGATAGGTGATTAGCGCTGATAGCGACATTTTGATATACTCTCAAATAATATACAAAGATATCTTGATATCACGTTCCGCTGAAGTGTTCGAACCATTTGGTACCCTCAATGAAACTACTTATCTCTAATGAGGCCGTGCTCTCCTTGACTGTCTGCCCTTCAAAGTAACACATCTAATGTTACCCTCATGGTAGCCTCCTCCGCTTGAAGTGGTCTGGATGACTGAAGCTAGAGTTGATGGAAAGCTCCATACAGGTTACTTAACTCCGATGGATGCGTATAAAACTTCACTGCACCACTTCTTCAACGGCACCGCCCCGTCAGCAAATTCCTCAAAAGTGTGTGAGCAGAGAAGAAACCAGCAGGGGAAGGTTCGGTGACACAGTGATCAATCACTACTCAGTATCCCTCATATAACCAGCTTCCCTAAGTCTAACAATAGCTTTCGCCTCAAAGTATCTGCCAGTTATGTCTAAAGCTGTTAGGAGTAAGATATTGAGTAAGAATATCGTGTGTTCATCCAAACGCCCTCGCCCAGACAACGATCCCCTATTACATTATTGGCTTATATACAGTTTTGGATTTATGGCTTGGTTACCATATTTAGATGAAAGCATTGACGCACCGAACAGGTATAAAAAATTCCCTCGGAAAGTTCTAGGAATGCATCCGATAATTCCCGGCGGGACAAAATGCCTAGTGTGTTCTGATTACGTTGAACCTACTACCATATACAGAGTCGTGAAATATTAAAATATTCAGAATGAATGCAAGCCTTGAATCTTCCTTGTTGCTCTACTTTGTAAGATTTGAGCCAGAGCAATACGTTTTAAATCTACGTCCTTTAACAAAAGTTGAAACGGAACAAAGTATTTATCATTAGTGGTTAATGTCACTCTCTACTTTTATCCTTTCCAAAATGTGAGATGAGAACTCTTCAACTCTACAGTAGAATAGACGTTTGAAACTATCACTGATAGAAGCCGCAAAATCGCTCATGGTATGCAAGCACTGGATAAATCTTGAGGTTGTATACCAAACAGCATCAAATGCGATGGCCTGGGCATCGAAAGAGTCGTAGATTTTGATAGGACTTCAATTATCGAAGCTGAAAAGACTTGCTAGCAACACTTGGGGTCAAACTGGAACTCACACCGTTATTAATCAGTTAAACAGAAAATTATACTATTCTACTCACGACAGCAGACGGACATGGAAGAAGCAGTCTCGGCTCAACAATTGGAAACCTCCGATGAAC
>NW_024393708.1:0-1397 GCF_016617805.1 Bactrocera tryoni
TTCATTTTACTGAAGTTGTCATAAAGTCATAACGGCAGTGCATTTGGAAAAATTCCACAATCTTATATTTAGGTATAAAGTCGATTTTCTTGTATACACATATTTAACAATCGATATTGAGTTGCTTCAAAACGTTTACTTCACTTACTTAAGTTAATTAACCTTCTTCATTTTACTGAAGTGGATATAAAGCCATAGCGGCAGTGCTTTTGGAAAAATTCCACAATCTTATATTTAGGAATAAAGTCGATTTTCTTGCATATACACATTTAGCAATCGATATTGTGTTGCTTCAAAACATTTACTACACTTATTTAAGTTAACTAATCGTCTTCATCTTACTGACGTTGTCATAAAGCCATAACCTTAGCGAATTTGCAAGAACTCCACAATCTTATATTTAGGTATAAAGTCGATTTTCTTGTATACACATATTTAACAATCGATATTGAGTTGCTTCAAATCATTTACTTCACTTACTTAAGTTAATTAACCTTCTTCATCTTACTGAAGTGGACATAAAGTCATAACGGCAGTGCATTTGGAAAAATTCCACAATCTTATATTTAGGTATAAAGTCGATTTTCTTGTATACACATATTTAACAATCGATATAGAGTTGCTTCAAAACATTTACTTCACTTACTTAAGTTAATTAACCTTCTTCATTTTACTGAAGTGGATATAAAGCCATAGCGGCAGTGCTTTTGGAAAAATTCCACATTCTTATATTTAGGAATAAAGTCGATTTTCTTGTATATACACATTTAGCAATCGATATTGTGTTGCTTCAAAGCATTTACTACACTTATTTAAGTTAACTAATCGTCTTCATCTTACTGACGTTGTCATAAAGCCATAACGCTAGCGAATTTGCAAGAACTCCGCAATCTTATATTTAGGTATAAAGTCGATTTTCTTGTATACACATATTTAACAATCGATATTGAGTTGCTTCAAAACATTTACTTCACTTACTTAAGTTAATTAACCTTCTTCATCTTACTGAAGTAGACATAAAGCCATAACGGCAGTGCTTTTAGAAGAATTCCACAATCTTATATTAAGGTATAAAGTCGATTTTCATGTATATACACATTTAGCAATCGATATTGTGTTGCTTCAAAACATTTACTACACTTATTTAAGTTAACTAATCGTCTTCATCTTACTGACGTTGTCATAAAGCCATAACGGTAGCGAATTTGCAAGAACTCCACAATCTTATATTTAGGTATAAAGTCGATTTTCTTGTATATACTTATTTAGCAATCGATATTGAGTTGCTTAAAATCTTTAATTTAACATATTTAAGTAAATTTACCTTTTTCATTTTACTGAAGTTGTCATAAAGCCATAACGGCAGTGCATTTGGAAGAATTCCACAATCTTATATT
>NW_024393709.1:0-13387 GCF_016617805.1 Bactrocera tryoni
CTCCATATTAAGTTGCTTCAAATCATTAGCTTTACATTTAAAGTTACATAACCTTCTTCATCTTACAGAAGTTGGCATAAAGCCAAAACTGCAGCGCATTTGGAAAATTCCACAATTTTACATTTAGGCATAAAACCGATTTTCTTGCATGTACACTTTAAAAATTCCATACCAAGTTGCTTCAAATCATTAGCTTTACATTTAAAGTTACATAATCTTCTTCATCTTACAGAAGTTGGCATAAAGCCAAAACGGCAGTGCATTTGGAAAATTCCACAATTTACTTTTAGGTATAAAACCGATTTTCTTGCATGTACACTTTAAAAACTCCATATCAAGTTGCTTCAAATCATTAGCTTCACATATTAAAGTTAATTAACATTCTTCATATTACTGAAGGTGGCATAAAGCCAAACGGCAGAGCAAATGGAATATTCCAGACTTTTACATTTAGGTATAAAACTGATTTTCTTGCATATCTACATTTAGAAATACATGTGAAGTTTCTTCAAATCGTTAACTGCATATATTAAAGTTAATTTACCTTCTTCATCTTACTGAAGTTGGCATAAAGCCAAAACGGCAGTGCATTTGGAAAAATTCCACAATTTACATTTAGGTATAAAACCGACTTTCTTACATGTTCACATTTAGAAATCCATATCAAACTGCTTCAAATTTTTAAATTCACGTATTAAAGTTAATTTACCTTCTTCATCTTACTGAAGTTGGCATAAAGCCAAAACGGCAGTGCATTTGGAAAAATTCCACAATTTATATTTAGGTATAAAACCGACTTTCTTACATGTTCACATTTAGAAATCCATATCAAACTGTTTCAAATTTTTAAATTCACATATTAAAGTTAATTAGCTTTCTTCATCTTACAGAAGTTGGCTTAAAGCCAAAACGACTATGCATTTGGAAAAATTCCATAATTTTACATTTATGTATAAATCCGATTTTCTTGCATGTACACATTTAGCATGCCATATCGAGTGGATTGAAGTCATTAACGTCACATGTTCAAGTTAATTAACCTTCGTCATCTTACTGAAGTTGGCATAAAGCCAAAACGGTAGAGCATTTGGAAAGATTCCACAATTTACATTTAGGTATAAAACCGACTTTCTTGCATGTACATTCAGTCCTTTTTTTACGTGACCTCTTTTTACGCTATTTCACTTTAACGCGGTTATTTTTGCAGCGCAAATTCCTCTTTTTACGCAAATTTCGCACTTTATTGCGATTGCTTCTTTTCGTTTTTGGCTTGATCATAAACTTGCAGCAGAATTGGAAATTTATTTTGTAGCAAATGATACTGATGCCGAACGTGCCCGAATTTTTCAAAAAGAATTGAGTCTCTGCATGTTAAGATATAAAGAACTACATCGGAATTTATTGGGTCCAAAAAGAAGCATTCAAACAAAATTAACTGAATTTATGGTGCAAACTCAGTCGGAGATGCTAAGTCAATCAGAACAACAATTCATAGTTCTTACTATTGATTCTGATACAAATTCTAGTGATATCCGTGCCGGCCATCAAAATAAGTGGCTAAGAATAATTTAAACTACGGATAATGACAGTGATTAAACAGCATTCATCGGTTTTTTCAATAAATCTACCTATTTTCTATTTTCTTCTCTTTTATATATGGTTTTTATACTCTCGCAACAAAGTTGCTAAGGAGAGTATTATAGTTTTGTTCACATAACGGTTGTTTGTAAGTCCTAAAACTAAAAGAGTCAGATATAGGGTTATATATACCAAAGTGATCAGCGTGACGAGTAGAGTTGAAATCCGGATATCTGTCTGTCCGTCCGTCCGTCCGACCGTGCAAGCTGTAACTTGAGTAAAAATTGAGATATGATGATAAAACTTGGTACACGTATTTCTTGGCTCCATAAGAAGGTTAAGTTCGAAGATGGGCAAAATCGGCCCACTGCCACGCCCACAAAATGGCGGAAACCGAAAACCTATAAAGTGTCATAACTAAGCCATAAAATAAGATATTAAAGTGAAATTTGACACAAAGGATCGCATTAAGGAGGGGCATATGTGGACGTAATTTTTTTGGAAAAGTGAGCGTGGCTCCGCCCCCTACTAAGTTTTTTGTACATATCTCGGAAACTACTATAGCTATGTCAACCAAACTCTATAGAGTCGTTTCCTTCAGGCATTTCCATATACAATTCAAAAATGGAAAAAATCGGATAATAACCACGCCCACCTCCCATACAAAGGTTATGTTGAAAATCACTAAAAGTTCGTTAACCGAATAACAAAAAACGTCAGAAACACTAAATTTTACGGAAGAAGTAACAGAAGGAAGCTGCACCCAGGCTTTTTTTTTAAATTGAAAATGGGCGTGGCGCCTCCCACTTATGGACCAAAAACCATGTCTCAGGAACTACTCAACCGATTTCAATGAAATTCGGTACATAATATTTTCTTAACACCCTGATGACATGTACGAAAT
Source organism: Bactrocera tryoni (assembly GCF_016617805.1). NCBI lineage: Eukaryota > Metazoa > Arthropoda > Insecta > Diptera > Tephritidae > Bactrocera > Bactrocera tryoni. The sequence goes on from NW_024393709.1 coordinate 2,483, forward strand.
ATGGGTGAAATCTGTTCAGATCCACGCCTTCTTCCAATATAACGCTATTTTGAGTTCCATCTGATGCCTTCTCTGTATAATATATACATTAGGAAATGACAATACAATTCAATACTCAAAGTACACAAATTGATCTAATCTAATTAATTTTACAGCAAAATAAAAAAATATGTAAATTATTATCACTTTATCATGCGAGATTATAAAATGTTCGGTGACACCCGAACTTAGCTCTTCCCTACTTGTTTATTTTGTTATGAATGAATAAATCATAAGTCTGAAATTTGAAACTTATTGTATTGTTTTTGAATGGTTTTTTGCGCGTATATTTTGTTATACGATTAGTGGCAGAACCAAAAATCGCGTAAAAAAGGACTGAGTGTACACATTCAGCAACACATATCGGGTGGATTTAAATCATTAACGTCACATATTCAAGTTAATAAACCGTCGTAATCTTACAGAATTTGCCATAAATCCAAAACGGCAGTGGATTTGGAAAAATTCCACACTTTTACATTTAGGTACAAAACCGATTTTCTTGCATGTAGACATTTAGAAATACATATGAAGTTGCTTCAAATCATTAGCTTCACATATTAAAGTTAACTAACCTTCACCATCTTACAGAAGTTGGCATAAAATCATAACGCAGTGCATTTGGAAAAAATTCCATTACTTTACATTTAGGTATAAAGCCGACTTTCTTGCATGTACACATTTAAAAATCCATATAAATTGCTTCAAATCATTAGCTTCACATTATAAAGTTAATTAACTTTCTTCATCTTACAGAAGTTGGCATAAAGCTAAAAAGGCAGTGCATTTGGAAAAAATCCACAATTTTACATTTAGGTATAAAACCGATTTTCTTTTATGTTCCCATTTAGAAATCCATATAAGTTGCTTCAAATTATTAAATTCACATATTAAAGTTAATTAATTTTCTTCATCTTACAGAAGTTGGCATAAAGCCAAAACGGCAGTGCATTTGGAAAATTCCACAATTAACTTTTAGGTATAAAATCGACTTTCTTGCATGTACACATTTAGAAATTCATATCAAGTTGTTTCAAATTATTAAATTAACATATTAAAGTTAATTAACTCTCATCATTTTACTCAAATTGATACAAGACCATCCTTAATTTTACATTTAAGTATAAAACCGATTTTCTACCATGTACACTTTTAAAACTCCATATCAAGTTGCTTCAAATCATTAGTTTTATATTTAAAGTTACATAACCTTCTTCATCTTACAGACGTTGGCATAAAGACAAAATGGCAGGTTATTTGAAAAAATTCCACAATTTACATTTAGGTATAAAACCGATTTTCTTGCATGTACACTTTTAAAACTCCATATCAAGTTGCTTCAAATTATTAGCTTTACATATTAAAGTTAATTAACATTCTTCATATTACTGAAGGTGGCATAAAGCCAAACGGCAGAGCATTTGGAATATTCCAGAATTTTACATTTAGGTATAAAGCCGTTTTTCTTGCATATTTACATTTAGAAATACATGTGAAGTTGCTTCAAATCGTTAACTGCATATATTAAAGTTAATTTACCTTCTTCATCTAACTGAAGTTGGCATAAAGCCAAAACGGCAGTGCATTTGTTAAAATTCCACAATTTACATTTAGGTATAAAACCGACTTTCTTACATTTTCACATTTAGAAATCCATATCAAACTGCTTCAAATTTTAAATTAACATATTAAAGTTAATTTACCTTCTTCATCTTACTGAAGTTGGCATAAAGCCAAAACGGCAGTGCATTTGGAAAAATTCCACAATTTACATTTAGGTATAAAACCGACTTTCTTACATGTTCACATTTAGAAATCCATATCAAACTGCTTTAAATTTTTAAATTCACATATTAAAGTTAATTAACTTTCTTCATCTTACAGAAGTTGGCATAAAGGCATAACGGCAGTGCATTTGGAAAAATTCCACATTTTTACATTTAGGTATAAAACCGATTTTCTTGCATGGGCACTCTTAATACTTCATATTGTTGGCATAAATCCAAAATGGCAGTGCATTTGGAAGAATTCCACAATATACATTTAGGTATAAAAACTATTTTCTTGCATGTACACTTTTAAAACTCCATATCAAGTTGCTTCAAATCATTAGCTTAATATTTAAAAAAAAAACCTTCTTCATCTTACAGAAGTTGGCATAAAGCCAAAACGGCAGTGCAATTGGAAAAATTCTACAATTTACATTTAGGTATAAAACCGATTTTCTTGCATGGGCGCTCTGAAAACTCCATATCAAGTTGCTTCAAATCATTAGCTTTACATTTAAAGTAACATAACCTTCTTCATCTTACCGAAGTTGGCATAAAGCCAAAACGGCAGTGCATTTGGAAGAATTCCACAATTTACATTTAGGTATAAAAACGATTTGCTTGCATGTACACTTTTAAAACTCCATATCAAGTTGCTTCAAATCATTAGCTTAACATTTTAAAATACGTTACCTTCTTCTTCTTACTGAAGTTGGCATAAAGCCAAAACGGCAGTGCATTTGGAAAAATTCCACAATTTACATTTAGGTATAAAACCGACTTTCTTGCATGTTCACATTTAGAAATCCATATCAAACTGCTTCAAATTTTTAAATTCACATATTAAAGTTAATTAACTTTCTTCATCCTACAGAAGTTGGCATAGGGCCAAATCGACAATGCATTTGGAAAAATTCCACAATTTTACATTTAGGTATAAAACCGATTTTCCTGCATGTACACATTTAGAAATCAATATCAAGTTGATTCAAATCATTAGCTTAACATATCAAAGTTAATTAACCTTCTTCATCTTACTCTAGTTGACATAAGGCCATAACGCAGTGCATTTAGAAAAAATTCCGTTACTTTACATTTAGGTATAAAACCGGTTTTCTTGCATGTGCACATTTAGCAATCCATATCGAGTGGATTAAAGTCATAAACGTCACATGTTCAAGTTAATTAACCTTCGTCATCTTACAGAAGTTGGCATAAAGGCATAACGGCAGTGCATTTGGAAAAATTCCACATTTTTACATTTAGGTATAAAACCGATTTTCTTGCATGGGCACTCTTAATACTTCATATTGTTAACATAGATCCAAAATGGCAGTGCATTTGGAAGAATTCCACAATTTACATTTAGGTATAAAAACGATTTTCTTGCATGTACACTTTTAAAACTCCATATCAAGTTGCTTGAAATCATTAGCTTTACATTTAAAGTTACATAACCTTCTTCATCTTACAGAAGTTGGCATAAAGCCAAAACGGCAGTGCATTTGGAAAATTCCACAATTTACTTTTAGGTATAAAACCGACTTTTTTGCATGTACAAATTCGGAAATCCATTTCAAGTTGTTTCAAATTATTAGCTTCACACATTATAGTTAACTAACCTTCTTCATCTTACTCAAGTTGACATAAAGCCATAACGCAGTGATTTATAAAAAATTCCGTTACTTTACATTTAGGTATAAAACCGATTTTCTTGCATGTGCACATTTAGCAATCCATATCGAGTGGATTGAAGTCATTAACGTAACATGTTCAAGTTAATTAACCTTCGTCATCTTACAGAAGTTGGCATAAAGCCAAAATGGCAGTGCATTTGAAAAAATTCCAAAATTTACATTTAGGAATAAAACCGATTTTCTTGCATGTAGACTTTTAAAACTCCATATCAAGTTGCTTCAAATCATTAGCTTCACATATTAAAGTTAATTAACATTCTTTATATTACTGAAGGTGGCATAAAGCCAAACGGCAGAGCATTTGAAAAATTCCACAATTTTGCATTTAGGTATAAAACCGATTTTCTTGCATGTACACTTTTAAAACTCCACATCAAGTTTTTTGAAATCATTAGCTTTACATTTAAAGTTACATAACCTTCTTCATCTTACAGAAGTTGGCATAAAGCCAAAACGGCAGTGCATTTGGAAAATTCTATAATATACTTTTAGGTATAAAACCGACTTTCTTGCATGTTCACATTTAGAAATCCATATCAAACTGCTTCAAATTTTTAAATTCACATATTAAAGTTAATTAACTTTCTTCATCTTACAGAAGTTGACTTAAAGCCAAAACGACTATGTATTTGGAAAAATTCCATAATTTTACATTTATGTATAAATCCGAATTTCTTGCATGTACATACACATTAAGCATGTCATATCGAGTGGATTGAAGTCATTAACGTCACATATTCAAGTTAATTAACCTTCGTCATTTTACTGAAGTTGGCATAAAGCCAAAACGGTAGGGCATTTGGAAAGATTCCACAATTTACATTTAGGTATAAAACCGTTTTTCTTGCATGTACACATTTAGAAATCCATATCAAGTTGCTTCAAATCATTAGCTTCACATATTAAAGTTATTTAACATTCTTCATATTACTGAAGGTGGCATAAAGCCAAAACGGCAGAGCATTTGGAATATTCCAGATTTTTACATTTAGGTATTAAGCCGACTTTTCTTGCATGTACTTCAAATCATTAGCTTAACACATTAAAGTTAATTAACCCTCATCATTTTACTCAAATTGATATAAGACCATCCTTAATTTTACATTTATGTTTAAAACCGATTTTCTACCATTTACACTTTTAAAACTCCATATTAAGTTGCTTCAAATCATTAGCTTTATATTTAAAGTTACAAAACCTTCTTCATCTAACAGAAGTTGGCATAAAGCCAAAATGGCAGGTTATTTGAAAAAATTCCACAATTTACATTTAGGTATAAAACCGATTTTCTTGCATGTACACTTTTAAAACTCCATATTAAGTTGCTTCAAATCATTAGCTTAATATTTAAAAAAAAACCTTCTTCTTCTTACTGAAGTTGGCATAAAGCCAAAACGGCAGTGCAATTGGAAAAATTCTACAATTTACATTTAGGTATAAACCCGACTTTCTTGTATGTTCACATTTAGAAATCCATATCAAACTGCTTCAAATTTTTAAATTCACATATTAAAGTTAATTAACTTTCTTCATCTTACAGAAGTTGGCATAAAGCCAAAACGGCAATGCATTGGAAAAATTCCACATTTTTACATTTAGGTATAAAACCGATTTTCTTGCATGGGCACTCTGAAAACTCCATATTAAGTTGCTTCAAATCTTTAGCTTTACACTTAAAGTTACATAACCTTTTTCATCTTACAGAAGTTGGCATAAAGCCAAAACGGCAGTGCATTTGGAAAATTCCACAATTTTACATTTAGGTATAAAACTCGATTTTCTTGCATGTACACTTTTAAAACTCCATATCAAGTTGCTTGAAATCAGTAGCTTTACATTTAAGGATTACATAACCTTCTTCATGTTACAGAAGTCGGCATAAAACCAAAACGACAGTGCATTTGGAAAAATTCCACAATTTTACATTTAGGTATAAAACCGAGTTTCCTGCATTTAAACATTTAGCAATCCATATCGAGTTGATTCAAATCATTACCTTCACATATTAAAGTTAATTAACCTTCGTCATCTTACAGAAGTTGGCATAAAGCCAAAATGGCAGTGCATTTGAAAAAATTCCAAAATTTACATTTAGGAATAAAACCGATTTTCTTGCATGTAGACTTTTAAAACTCCATATCAAGTTGCTTCAAATCATTAGCTTCACATATTAAAGTTAATTAACATTCTTTATATTACTGAAGGTGGCATAAAGCCAAACGGCAGAGCATTTGAAAAATTCCACAATTTTGCATTTAGGTATAAAACCGATTTTCTTGCATGTACACTTTTAAAACTCCACATCAAGTTTTTTGAAATCATTAGCTTTACATTTAAAGTTACATAACCTTCTTCATCTTACAGAAGTTGGCATAAAGCCAAAACGGCAGTGCATTTGGAAAATTCTATAATATACTTTTAGGTATAAAACCGACTTTCTTGCATGTTCACATTTAGAAATCCATATCAAACTGCTTCAAATTTTTAAATTCACATATTAAAGTTAATTAACTTTCTTCATCTTACAGAAGTTGACTTAAAGCCAAAACGACTATGTATTTGGAAAAATTCCATAATTTTACATTTATGTATAAATCCGATTTTCTTGCATGTACATACACATTAAGCATGCCATATCGAGTGGATTGAAGTCAATAACGTCACATATTCAAGTTAATTAACCTTCGTCATTTTACTGAAGTTGGCATAAAGCCAAAACGGTAGGGCATTTGGAAAGATTCCACAATTTACATTTAGGTATAAAACCGTTTTTCTTGCATGTACACATTTAGAAATCCATATCAAGTTGCTTCAAATCATTAGCTTCACATATTAAAGTTATTTAACATTCTTCATATTACTGAAGGTGGCATAAAGCCAAAACGGCAGAGCATTTGGAATATTCCAGATTTTTACATTTAGGTATTAAGCCGACTTTTCTTGCATGTACTTCAAATCATTAGCTTAACACATTAAAGTTAATTAACCCTCATCATTTTACTCAAATTGATATAAGACCATCCTTAATTTTACATTTATGTTTAAAACCGATTTTCTACCATGTACACTTTTAAAACTCCATATTAAGTTGCTTCAAATCATTAGCTTTATATTTAAAGTTACAAAACCTTCTTCATCTAACAGAAGTTGGCATAAAGCCAAAATGGCAGGTTATTTGAAAAAATTCCACAATTTACATTTAGGTATAAAACCGATTTTCTTGCATGTACACTTTTAAAACTCCATATCAAGTTGCTTCAAGTCATTAGCTTCACATAATAAAGTTAATTAACATTCTTCATTATACTGAAGTTGGCATAAAGCCAAACGGCAGAGCATTTGGAATATTCCAGACTTTTACATTTAGGTATAAAACCGATTTTCTTGCATGTACACTTTAAAAACTCCATATCAAGTTGCTTGAAATCATTAGCTTTACATTTAAAGTTACATAACCTTCTTCATCTTACAGAAGTTGGCATAAAGCCAAAACGGCAGTACATTTGGAAAATTCCACAATTTACTTTTAGGTATAAAACCGATTTTCTTGCATGTACACTTTTAAAACTCCATATCAAGTTGCTTCAAATCATTAGCTTCACATATTAAAGTTAATTAACATTCTTCATATTACTGAAGGTGGCATAAAGCCAAACGGCAGTGCATTTGGAAAAATTCCACAATTTACATTTAGGTATAAAACCGATTTTCTTGCATATCTACATTTAGAAATACATGTGAAGTTGCTTCAAATCGTTAACTGCATATATTAAAGTTAATTTACCTTCTCCATCTAACTGAAGTTGGCATAAAGCCAAAACGGCAGTGCATTTGGAAAAATTCCACAATTTACATTTAGGTATAAAACCGACTTTCTTACATGTTCACATTTAGAAATCCATATCAAACTGCTTCAAATTTTTAAATTCACATATTAAAGTTAATTAACTTTCTTCATCTTACAGAAGTTGGCTTAAAGCCAAAACGACTATGCATTTGGAAAAATTCCATAATTTTACATATATGTATAAATCCGATTTTCTTGCATGTACACATTTAGCATGCCATATCGAGTGGATTGAAGTCATTAACGTCACATGTTCAAGTTAATTAACCTTCGTCATCTTACTGAAGTTGGCATAAAGCCAAAACGGTAGGGCATTTGGAAAGATTCCACAATTTACATTTAGGTATAAAACCGTTTTTCTTGCATGTACACATTTAGAAATCCATACAAGTTGCTTCAAATTATTAAATTCGCATATTATAGTTAATAAGCTTTCTTCATTTTACTCAAATTGACATAAAGCCATAACGCAGTGCATTTGGAAAAAATTCCATTACTTTACATTTAGGTATAAAACCGATTTTCTTGCATGTACATTCTGTCCTTTTTTTACGTGACCTCTTTTTACGCTATTTCACTTTAACGCGGTTATTTTTGCAGCGCAAATTCCTCTTTTTACGCGAATTTCTCACTTTATTGCGATTGCTTTTTTTCGTTTTTTGCTTGGTCATAAACTTGCAGCAGAATTGGAAAATTATTTTGTAGCAAATGTAACTGATGCCGAACGTGCAGGAATTTTTCAAAAAGAATTGAGTCTCTGCATGTTAAGATATAAAGAACTACATCGGAATTTATTGGGTCCAAAATTTTTCTATTTTCTTCTCTTTTATTATACTCTCGCATTAAAGTTGCTAAGGAGAGTATTATAGTTTTGTTCACATAATGGTTGTTTGTAAGTCCTAAAACTAAAAGAGCCAGATATAGGGTTATATGTATATACCAAAATGATCAGGGTGACGAGTAGAGTTGAAGTAGAGATATCTGTCTGTCCGTCCGTCTGTCCGTCCGTCCGTCCGACCGTGCAAGCTGTAACTTGAGTGAAAATTGAGATATGATGATGATAATTTAATAAGCTTTCTTCATCTTACTCAAATTGACATAAAGCCATAACGCAGTGCATTTGGAAAAAATTCCATTACTTTACATTTAGGTATAAAACCGATTTTCTTGCATGTACATTCAGTCCTTTTTTTGCGTGACCTCTTTTTACGCTATTTCACTTTAACGCTGTTATTTTTGCAGCGCGAATTCCTCTTTTTACGCGAATTTCTCACTTTATTGCTTTTTTTTCGTTTTTTGCTTGGTCATAAACTTGCAGCAGAATTGGAAAATTATTTTGTAGCAAATGATACTGATGCCGAACGTGCACGAATTTTTCAAAAATAATTGAGTCTCTGCATGTTAAGATAGAAAGAACTACATCGGGATTTATTGGGTCCAAAAAGAAGCATTCAAACAAAATTAACTGAATTTATGGTGCAAGCTCAGTCGGAGATTCTAAGTCAATCAGAACAACAATCCATAGTTCTTACTATTGATTCTGATACAAATTCTAGTGATATCCGTGCCGGCCATCAAAATAAGTGGCTAAGAATAATTTAAACTACGGATAATGACAGTGATTAAACAGCATTCAACGGTTTTTTCAATAAATCTACCTATTTTCTATTTTCTTCTCTTTTATATATGGTTTTTATACTCTCGCAACAAAGTTGCTAAGGAGAGTATTATAGTTTTGTTCACATAACGGTTGTTTGTAAGTCCTAAAACTAAAAGAGTCAGATATAGGGTTATATATACCAAAGTGATCAGGGTGACGAGTAGAGTTGAAATCCGGATATCTGTCTGTCCGTCCGTCTGTCCGTCCGTCCGTCCGTCCGTCCGACCGTGCAAGCTGTAACTTGAGTAAGAATTGAGATATGATGATGACTCTTGGTACACGTATTTCTTGGCTCCATAAGAAAGTTAAGTTCGAAGATGGGCAAAATCGGCCCACTGCCACGCCCACAAAATGGCGGAAACCGAAAACCTATAAAGTGTCATAACTAAGCCATAAATAAAGATATTAAAGTGTAATTTAGCCCAAAGGATCGCATTAGAGAGGGGCATATTTGGACGTAATTTTTTTGGAAAAGTGAGCGTGGCCACGCCCCCTACTAAGTTTTTTGTACATATCTCGCAAACTACTATAGCTATGTCAACCAAACTCTATAGATTCGTTTCCTTCAGGCATTTCCATATACAATTCAAAAATGGAAGAAATCGGATAATAACCACGCCACCTCCCATACAAAGGTTATGTTGAAAATCACTAAAAGTTCGTTAACCGAATAACAAAAAACGTCAGAAACACTAAATTTTACGGAAAAAGTGGCAGAAGGAAGCTGCACCCAGGCTTTTTTTTAAATTGAAAATGGGCGTGGCGCCGCCCACTTATGGACCAAAAACCATATCTCAGGAACTACTCAACCTACCTACTTCAATGAAATTCGGTACATAATATTTTCTTAACACCCTGATGACATGTACGAAATATGGGTGAAATCTGTTCACATCCACGCGTTCTTCCAATATAACGCTATTTCGAATTCCATCTGATGCCTTCTCTGTATAATATATACATTAGGAAATGACAATACAATTCAATACTCAAAGTACACAAATTGATCTAATCTAATTAATTTTACAGCAAAATAAAAAAATATGCGACATGCGAGAGTATAAAATGTTCGGTGACACCCGAACTTAGCTCTTCCTTACTTGTTTATTTTGTTATGAATGAATAAATCATAAGTCTGAAATTTGAAACTTATTGTATTGTTTTTGAATGGTTTTTTGCGCGTATATTTTGTTATACGATTAGTGGCAGAACCAAAAATCGCGTAAAAAGGACTGAGTGTACACATTCAGCAACACATATCGGGTGAATTCAAATCATTAACGTCACATATTCAAGTTAATAAACCGTCGTAATCTTACAGAAGTTGGCATAAATCCAAACGGCAGTGCATTTGGAAAAATTCCACACTTTTACATTTAGATATAAAACCGACTTTCTTTTAAGTTCCCATTTAGAAATCCATATAAGTTGCTTCAAATTATTAAATTCACATATTAAAGTTAATTAACTTTCTTCATCTTACAGAAGTTGGCATAAAGCTAAAAAGGCAGTGCATTTGGAAAAAATTCCATCACTTTACATTTAGGTATAAAACCGACTTTCTTGCATGTACACATTTAAAAATCCATATAAGTTGCTTCAAATCATTAGCTTCACATTATAAAGTTAATTAACTTTCTTCATCTTACAGAAGTTGGCATAAAGCCAAAACGACAATGCATTTGGGAAACTTCCACAATTTTACATTTAGGTATAAAACCGATTTTCTTGCATGTACACTTTTAGAAATCCATATCAAACTGCTTCAAATCATTAGCTTAACATATCAAAGTTAATTAACCTTCTTCATCTTACTCTAGTTGACATAAGGCCATAACGCAGTGCATTTAGAAAAAATTCCGTTACTTTACATTTAGGTATAAAACCGGTTTT
>NW_024393710.1:0-2405 GCF_016617805.1 Bactrocera tryoni
TCAGTATCGACTGCCAAATGTGTATATACAAGAAAATCGACTTAATACTTAAATATAAGATTGTCGAATTCTTCCAAATGCAACGCCGTTATGGCTTTAAGTCAACCTCATCAAGATGAAGAAGGTTAATTAACTTAAATGTGTTAAGCTAATAATTTAAGGCAACTCCATATCGACTGCTAAATGAGTATATACAAGAAAATCGACTTTATACCTGAATATAGGATAGTCGAATTCTTCCAAATGCACTGACATTATGGCTTTATGTTAACTTCAACAAGATGAAGAGGGTGAACTAACTTAAATATTTGATGCTAATGATTTGAAGCAACTCCATATCGACTACTAAATGTGTATATATGAGAAAATCGACTTTATACCTTCCAAATGCACCGCCGTTATGGCTTTACGTCAACTTCATCAAGATGGAGAAGGTTAATTAACTTAAATATTTGATGTTAATGATTTGAAGCAACTCAATGTCGACTGCAAGTGTGCATATACAAGAAAACCGACTTTTTACCTGAATATAAGATTCTCGGATTCTTTCAAATGCACTGCCCGTATGGCTTAATGTCAACTTCGGTAAGATGAAGAAGGTTAATTGACTTAAACATGTTAAACTAATGATTTAAAGCAACTCAATACCGACTGCTAAATGTGTATATGCAAGAAAATCGAATTTATACCTGAACATAAGATTGTCGAGATTTTAAAAATCCACCGCCGTTATGGTTTTGTGTCAACTTCGGTAAGGTGAAGAAGGGTTAATAACTTAAATGTGTGAAGCTTATGATTTAAGGCAACTCAATATCGACTGCTAAATGTGTATATGCAAGAAAATCGAATTAATACCTGACTATAAGATTGTCGAGATTTTCCAAATGCACTGCCGCTATGGCTTTATGTCAACTTCGGTAAGATGAAGAAGGTTAATTAACTTAAACGTGTGAAGCTAATGATTTAAGGCAACTCAATATCGACTACTAAATGTGTATATACAAGAAAATCGACTTAATACCTGAATATAAGGTAGTCGAATTCTTACAAATGCACTGCCGTTATGGCTTTATGTTTACTTCAGCAAGATGTTGAAGGTTAACTAACTTAAATATTTGATGGTAATGATTTGAAGCAACTCAATATCGACTGCTAAATGTGTATATACAAGAAAACCGACTTTATACCTGAACATAAGATTGTCGAGATTTTCCAAATCCACCGCCGTTATTTATGTCAACTTCGGTAAGACGAAAAAAGTTAACTAACTTAAATATTTGATGTTAATGATTTGAAGCAACTCAATATCGACTGCTAAGTGTGTATATACAGTTAAATCGGCTTTTCACCTAAACATAAGGTTTTCGGATTCTTCCAAATGCACTGCCGTTATGGCTTTATGTCAACTTCGGTAAAATGAAGAAGGTTAATTAACTTAAACTTGTGAAGCTAATGATTTAAGGCAACTCAATATCGACTGCTAAATGTGTATATACAAGGAAATCGAGTTTATACCTGAATATAAGATTGTCGAGATTTTCCAAATGCACTGCCGCTATGGCTTTATGTCAACTTCGGTAAAATGAAGAAGGTTACTTGACTTAAAAATGTTAAACTAATGGTTTAAAGCAACTCAATATCGACTACTAAATGCGTATATACAAGAAAATCGACTTAATACCTGAACATAAGATAGTCGAATTCTTCCAAATGCACTGCCGTTATGGCTTTATGTTTACTTCAGCAAGATGATGAAGGTTAACTAACTTAAATATTTGATGGTAATGATTTGAAGCAACTCAATATCGACTGCTAAATGTGTATATACAAGAAAATCGACTTTATACCTGAATATAAGATTGTCGAATTCTTCCAAATGCACCGCCGTTATGGCTTTACGTCAACTTTATCAAGATGCAGAAGGTTAATTAACTTAAATATCTGATGTTAATGATTTGAAGCAACTCAATGTCGACTGCTAAGTGTGTATATACAGTTAAACCGACTTTACACCTAAACATAAGATTTTCGGATTCTTCCAAATGCACTGCCGTTATGGCTTTATGTCAACTTCGGTAAAATGAAGAAGGTTAATTAACTTAAACGTGTGAAGCTAATGATTTAAGGCAACTCAATATCGACTGGTAAATGTGTATATACAAGAAAATCGAGTTTATACCTGAATATAAGATTGTCGAGATTTTCCAAATGCACTGCCGCTATGGCTTTATGTATACTTCGGTAAGATGAAGAAGGTTACTTGACTTAAATATGTTAAACTAATGGTTTAAAGCAACTCAATATCGACTACTAAATGTGTATATACAAGAAAATCGACTTAATACCTGAATATAAGATAGTCGAATTCTTCCAAATGCACTGCCGTTATGGCTTTATGTTTACTT
>NW_024393711.1:0-4314 GCF_016617805.1 Bactrocera tryoni
CTCAGAATCGACTGCTAAATGTGTATATACAAGAAAATCGACTTTATACCTAAATATAAGATTGTGGAATTCTTTTAAATGCACTGCCACTATGGTTTCAATTCAACTTCAGTAAGATAAAGAATGTTAACTAACTTAAGTGAAGTAAATTATTTGACGCAACTCAATATGCTAAATGTGTGTATACAAGAAAATCGACTTTATACCTTAATATAAGATTGTGGAATTTTTCCAAATGCACTGCCACTATGGTTTCAATTCAACTTCAGTAAGATAAAAAATGTTAACTAACTTAAATAAGTGAGTAAATGTTTTGACGCAACTCAATATGCTGAATATGTGTATGCAAGAAAATCGACTTTATACCTAAATATAAGATTGTGGAATTCTTCCAATTGCGCTGCCGTTACGGCTTTATGACGACTTCAGTGAGATATAGACGGTTAGTTAACTTGACTAAGTGAAGTAAATGATTTGAAGCAACTGAATATCGATTGCTAAATGTGTATATACAAGAAAATCGACCTTATACCTAAATATAAGATTGTGGAATTCTTCCAAATGCGCCACCTTTATGGCTTTATGACAGCGTCAGTGAGATAAAGACGGTTAGTTAACTTAAATAAGTGAAGTAAATGTTTTTAAGCAACTCAATAGCGATTGCTAAATGTGTATATACACGAAAATCGACTTTATACCTAAATATAAGATTGTGGAATTCTTCCAAATGCGCCACCTTTATGGCTTTATGACAACTTCAGTGAGATAAAGACGGTTAGTTAACTTGAATAAGTGAAGTAAATGTTTTGAAGCAACTCAATATCGTTTGCTAAATGTGTATATTCAAGAAAATCGACCTTATACCTAATTATAAGATGGTGTAATTCTTCCAAATTCACTGCCGTTATGGCTTTATATCCACTTCAGTAAGATGAAGAATGTTAATTAACTTAAATAAGTGAAGTAAATGATTTGAAGCAACTCAATATCGATTGCTAAATGTATATATACAAGAAAATCGACTTTATACCTAAACATAAGATTGTGGAATTCTTCCAAATGCGCTACCGTTATGGCTTTATGACAACATCAGTGAGATAAAGAATGTTAACTAACTTAAATAAGTGAAGTAAATGATTTGAAGCAACTCAATATCGATTGCTAAATGTGTATATACAAGAAAATCGAACTTATACCTAATTATAAGATTGTATAATTCTTCCAAATTCACTGCCGTTATGGCTTTATATCCACTTCAGTAAGATGAAGAATGTTAATTAACTTAAATAAGTGAAGTAAATGATTTGAAGCAACTCAATATCGATTGCTAAATGTGTATATACAAGAAAATCGACTTTATACCTAAATATAAGATTGTGGAATTCTTCCAAATGCGCTGCCGTTATGGCTTTATGACAACTTCAGTGAGATAAAGACGGTTAGTTAACTTGAATAAGTGAAGTTAATGATTTGAAGCAACTCAATATCGATTGCTAAATGTGTATATACAAGAAAATGTACTTAATACCTGAAGATAATAATGTGGAGTTCTTCCAAATGCACTGCCGTTATGGCTATATATCCATTTTAGTAAGATGAAGAATGTTAATTAACTTAAATAAGTGAAGTAAATGTTTTGAAGTAACTCAATATCGACTGCTAAATGTATATATACAAGAAAATCGACTTTATCCTTAAATATAAGTTTATGGAATTCTTCCAAATGCACTGCCGTTATGGCTTTATATCCACTTCAGTAAGATGAATGTTAATTAACTTAAATAAGTGAAGTAAATGGTTTGAAGCAACTCAATATCGATTGCTAATTGTGTATATACAAGAAAATCGACTTTCTACCTAAATATAAGATTGTAAAATTTTTCCAAATGTGCTACCGTTATGGCTTTATGACAACGTCAGTGAGAAAAAGACGGTTAGTTACCTTAAATAAGTGAAGTAAATGTTTTGAAGCAACTCAATATCGATTGCTAAATGTGTATATACAAGAAAATGTACTTAACACCTGAAGATAATATTGTGGAGTTCTTCCAAATGCACTGCCGTTATGGCTATATATCCATTTTAGTAAGATGAAGAATGTTAATTAACTTAAATAAGTCAAGTAAATGATTTGAAGCAACTCAATATCGATTGCTAAATGTATATATACAAGAAAATCGACTTTATACCTAAACATAAGATAGTGGAATTCTTCCAAATGCGCTACCGTTATGGCTTTATGACAACATCAGTGAGATTAAGAATGTTAACTAACTTAAATAAGTGAAGCAAATGATTTGAAGCAACTCAATATCGTTTGCTAAATGTGTATATACAAGAAAATCCACCTTATACCTAATTATAAGATTGTGTAATTCTTCACAATGCACTGCCGTTATGGCTTTATATCCACTTCAGTAAGATGAAGAATGTTAACTAACTTCAATAAGTGAAGTAAATGATTTGAAGCGACTCAATATCGATTACTAATTGTGTATATACAAGAAAATCGACTTTATACCTAAATATAAGATTGTAAAATTTTTCCAAATGTGCTACCGTTATGGCTTTATGACAACGTCAGTGAGATAAAGACGGTTAGTTACCTTAAATAAGTGAAGTAAATGTTTCGAAGCAACTCAATATCGATTGCTAAATGTGTATATACAAGAAAATGTACTTAATCCCTAAATATAAGATTGTAGAGTTCTTCCAAATGCACTGCCGTTATGGCTATATATCCACTTCAGTAAGATGAAGAATGTTAATTAACTTAAATAAGTGAAGTAAATGATTTGAAGCAACTCAATATCGATTGCTAAATGTATATATACAAGAAAATCGACTTTATACCTAAATATAAGGTTGTGGAATTCTTCAAAATGCACTGCCGTTATGGCTTTATGACAACGTCAGTGAGATAAAGACGGTTAGTTAACTTAAATAAGTGAAGTAAATGTTTTGAAGTAACTCAATATCGACTGCTAAATGTGTATATACAAGAAAATCGACCTTATACCTAATTATAAGATTGTGTAATTCTTCCAAATTCACTGCCGTTATGGCTTTATATCCACTTCATTTAGATAAAGAATGTTAACTAACTTAAATAAGTGAAGTAAACGATTTGAAGCAACTCAATATCGACTGCTAAATGTATGTATATATACAAGAAAATCGACTTTATCCTTAAATATAAGTTTATGGAATTCTTCCAAATGCACTGCCGTTATGGCTTTATATCCACTTCAGTAATATGAAGAATGTTAATTAGCTTAAATAAGTGAAGTAAATGGTTTGAAGCAACTCAATATCGATTGCTAATTGTGTATATACAAGAAAATCGACTTTATACCTAAATATAAGATTGTAAAATTTTTCCAAATGTGCTACCGTTATGGCTTTATGACAACGTCAGTAAAATAAAGACGGTTAGTTACCTTAAATAAGTGAAGTAAATGTTTTGAAGCAACTCAATATCGATTGCTAAATGTGTATATACAAGAAAATGTACTTAACACCTGAAGATAATATTGTGGAGTTCTTCCAAATGTACTGCCGTTATGGCTATATATCCATTTTAGTAAGATGAAGAATGTTAATTAACTTAAATAAGTCAAGTAAATGATTTGAAGCAACTCAATATCGATTGCTAAATGTATATATACAAGAAAATCGACTTTATACCTAAACATAAGATTCTGGAATTCTTCCAAATGCTCTACCGTTATGGCTTTATGACAACATCAGTGAGATAAAGAATGTTAACTAACTTAAATAAGTGAAGTAAATGAATTGAAGCAACTCAATATCTTTTGCTAAATGTGTATATACAAGAAAATCGACCTTATGCCTAATTATAAGATTGTGTAATTCTTCCAAAATCACTGCCGTTATGGCTTTATATCCACTTCAGTAAGATGAAGAATGTTAATTAACTTCAATAAGTGAAGTAAATGATTTGAAGCAACACAATATCGATTGCTAATTGTGTATATACAAGAAAATCGACTTTATACCTAAATATAAGATTGTAAAATTCTTCCAAATGCGCTACCGATATGGCTTTATGACAACGTCAGTGAGATGGAGACGGTTAGTTAACTTAAATAAGTGAAGTAAATGTTTTGAAGCAACTCAATATCGACTGCTAAATGTATATATACAAGAAAATCGACTTTATCCTTAAATATAAGTTTGTGGAATTCTTCCAAATGCACTGCCATTATGGCTTTATATCCACCTCAGTAAGATGAAGAATGTTAATTAACTTAAATAAGTGAAGTAAATGACTTGAAGCAACTCAATATCGAT
>NW_024393712.1:0-1649 GCF_016617805.1 Bactrocera tryoni
AAAAATCACATTTGTTTTAATTTTTTAAACGCTATAGCGGCTAAAGTATTTGACGTAGGTAGGTCAAAGCTATTGCATTGGTTAGCTAAGTCGAAGAGCTTCCAGGAAAACTAGCACTTGACCCCTAAACCCTACCATGGGCGTGGTAATGTAGTTTTGTGAGAAAAATCAAATTTGTTTTAATTTTGTAAACGCTATAGCGGCTAAAGTACTTAAGTGGATCAAATAAAATGCGTTAGTTAGCTAAATGGAAGGGCTTCCAGGAAAACTATACTAGCCCTAAACCCTACCAGGGGCGTGAAAATAGTGTTCACAAAAATGTAGTTTTTTGAGAAAAATCACATTTTTTTTAATTTTGTAAACGCTTTAACGGATAAAGTATTCGACCTAAGTGGATCATATAAATTGCATTAGTTAGCCATGTCGAAGAGCTTCGAGAAAAACTAGCACTCGCCCCATGAACCCTACCAGTGGCGTGGCAATAGTGTTCACAGAAATTTAGTTTTTTGAGAAAAATCACATTTGTTTTAATTTTTTAAACGCTATAGCGGCTAAAGTATTTGACGTAGGTAGGTCAAAGCTATTCCATTGGTTAGCTAAGTCGAAGAGCTTCCAGGAAAACTAGCACTTGACCCCTAAACCCTACCATGGGCGTGGTAATAGTGTTCACCAGGAATGTAGTTTTGTGAGAAAAATCAAATTTGTTTTAATTTTGTAAACGCTATAGCGGCTAAAGTACTTAAGTGGATCAAATAAAATGCGTTAGTTAGCTAAATGGTAGGGCTTCCAGGAAAAGTAGCATCTGCCCCCTAAACCCTACCAGGGGCGTGAGAATAGGGTTCACAACAATTTAATTTTTTGAGAAAAATCACATTTTTTTTAATTTTGTAAACGCTTTAGCGGCTAAAGTGTTCGATCTAAGTGGGTCGAATATATTGCATTAGTTAGCTAAGTCGAAGCGCTTCCAGACAGACTAGTTTTTACCCCCTAAACCCTACCAGTGGCGTGGCATTAGTAATCACAAAAATGTAGTTTTTTGAGAAAAATCGCATTTGTTTTAATTTTGTAAACGCCCTAGCGGCTAAGGTATTTGAACTAGGTGGATCAAATAAATAGCGTTAGTTAGCTATGTCGAAGAACTTCCAGGAAAACTAGCACTTGCCCCTAAACCCTACAGGGGCGTGGTAATAGTGTTCACAAAAAATGTACACTCAGCGAAAAAAAAACCCACGCACTCTACAGAGTGCTTTTATATAGCGCAAAACTTGGATTCATATTATTCTAAGTTAAACATTTTTCTTTGAGGGTCAACCACTTTTATTTAACTTATGTTGCAAGCATTTTTATATAAAAAAACTTATAGTTTAACACTTGTTATAGTGAAAAATGTAAAAACACACATATAGCAAACCACAGACGTAAATTTTGTTATGAACAGTAATGTAATTTTTGAACAAGTTATTTACATATTTTATGTTTTATATGATTTTTATTTAGCATTAGAATACATAACGAATCAAAATAACATATTTTGTATAAAAAAATTCTTAGTATTTTGTAGAAAACCCCCTCCTCCTAATAACCTCGGATATTTGTTTAGGTATCGATTCAAAAAAGCGTTGAAAATAATTTTTATTGATTTCTTCATT
>NW_024393713.1:0-1799 GCF_016617805.1 Bactrocera tryoni
TTTTTCAAAAACTACATTTTTGTGAACGCTATTGCCGCGCCTCTGGTAGGGTCTATGGGGCAAGTGCTAGTTTCTCTGGAAGCCCTTCGACTTAGCTAACTAATGCAGTAAATCTAACCCACCTGTGTCAAATACTTTAGCCGCTAAAGGGTTCAAAAATTTAAAAAAATCTGATTTTTCTCAAAAAACTACATTTTTGTGACCAATAATGCCACCCCCTGGTAGGGTTTAGGGGGCGAGTGCTAGTTTTCCTCGAAGCTCTTCAACTTAGCTAACTAATGCAATTTACTTGATCCACTTAGGTCGAATACTTTAGCCGCTAGAGCGTTTACAAAATTAAAAAAAATGTGATTTTTTTCAAAAACTACATTGTTGTGAACGCTATTGCCGCGTCCCTGGTAGGGCTCAGGGGGCGAGTGCTAGTTTCGCTGGAAGCCCTTCGAATTAGCGAACTAATGCAATAAATTAGACCCACCTATGTCAAACACTTTAGCCGCTAGGGCGT
Source organism: Bactrocera tryoni (assembly GCF_016617805.1). NCBI lineage: Eukaryota > Metazoa > Arthropoda > Insecta > Diptera > Tephritidae > Bactrocera > Bactrocera tryoni. The sequence continues at coordinate 506 of NW_024393713.1, forward strand.
TTACAAAATTAGAAAAAATGTGATTTTTCTCAAAAAACTACATTTTTTGTGACCAATAATGCCACGCCCCGGTAGGGTTTAGGGGGCGAGTGCTAGTTTTCCTCGAAGCTCTTCAATTTGGCTACCTAATGCAATTTATTTGATCCACTTATGTCTAATACTTTAACCGCTAAAGCGTTTACAATATTAAAAAAAAATGTTATTTTTCTCAAAAAACTACATTTTTGTGAACACTATGGCCACGCCCCTGATAGAGTTTAGGGGGCGGGTGCTAGCTTTCCGGGAAGCTCTTTGACTTAGGTAACCAATGCAATTTATTTAATGCACTTAGGTCGAACACTTTAGTCACTAAAGCGTGTAAAAAATTAAAAAAAATGTGATTTTTCTCAAACAACTACATGTTTTGAACACTATTGCTACGCCCCTGGTAGGGTTTAGGGGGCGAGGGCTAGTTTTCCTGGAAGCCCTACCATTTGGCCAACTAATGCAATTAATGTGACCCACCTGGGTGAAATACTTTAGCCACTATAGCGTTTTAAAATTAAAAAAAAAGTAATTTTTTTCAAAAAACTAGATTTTTGTGAACACTATTGCCGAGCCCCTGGTAGGGTCTAGGAGGCAAGTACTAGTTTTTCTGGAAGCCCTTCGACTTAGCTAACTGACGCAATAAAGTTGACCCACCTGTGTGAAATACTTTGGCCGCTAGGGCGTTTACAAGATTAGAAAAAATGTGATTTTTCTCAAAAAACTACATTTTTATGAACACTATTGATACGCTCCTGGTAAGGTTCAGGAGGCGGGTGTCAGTTTTCCTGGAAGCTCTTCAATTTAGGTAACTGATGCAATTTATTTGATTCACTTCGGTCGAATACTTTAGCCGCCAAAGCGTTTACAAAATTAAAACAAATGTGATTTTTCTCAAAAAACTACATTTTTGTGAACACTATTGCCACGCCCCTGGTAGGGTTTAGGTGGCGAATGCTAGTTTTCCTCGAAGCTCTTCAATTAGGTTAACTAATGCAATTTATTTGATTCTCTTCGGTCGAATACTTTAGCCGCTAAAGCGTTTACAAAATTAAAAAAAATGTGATTTTTCTCAAAAAACTACATTTTTGTGAACACTATTGCCACGCCCCTGGTAGGGTTTAGGAGGCGAGTGCTAGTTTTCCTCGAAGCTCTTCAACTTAGCTAACTAATGCAATTTACTTGATCCACTTAGGTCGAATACTTTAGCCGCTAGCGCGTTTACAAAATTAAAAAAAATGTGATTTTTTTCAAAAACTACATTGTTGTG
>NW_024393714.1:0-10955 GCF_016617805.1 Bactrocera tryoni
AAATGATTTGAGGAAACTCAATATCGATTGCTAAATGTGTATATAGAAGAATATCGACTTTATACCTAAAATAAGAAGGTGGAATTCTTCCAAATGCACTGCCGTTATGGCTTTATATCCACTTCAGTAAGATGAAGAAGGTTAATTAGCTTAAATATGTAAAGGAAATGATTTGAGGAAACTCAATATCGAATGCTTAATCTGTATATACAAGAATATCGACTTTATACCTAAATATAAGAATGTCGAATTCTTACAAATGCACTGCCGTTATGGCTTTATATCCACTTCAGTAAGATGAAAAAGGTTAATTAACTTAAAGAAGTGAAGGAAATGATTTGAAGAAACTCAATATCGAATGCTTAATCTGTATATACAAGAATATCGACTTTATACCTAAATATAGGAAATTGGAATTCTTCCAAATGCGCTGCCGTTATGGCTTTATATCCACTTCAATAAGAGGAAGAAGGTTAATTAACTTAAATAAGTGAAGTAAATGATTGGAAGAAACTCAATATCGATTGCTAGATGTGTATATACAAGAATATCGACTTTAAAGCTGAACATAAGAAGGTGGAATTCTTCCAAATGCACTGCCGTTGTGGCGTTATATCCACTTCAGTTAGATGAAGAAGGTTAATTAACTTAAATAAGGGAAGTAAATGATTGGAAGAAACTCAATATCGATTGCTAAATGTGTATATACAAGAATATTGACTTTGTTCCTAAATATAAGAAGGTGGAATTCTTCCAAATGCACTGCCGTTATGGCTTTATATCCACTTCAGTAAGATGAAGAAGGTTAATTAACATAAGTAAGTGAAAGAAATGATTTGAAGAAACTCAATATCGATTGCTAAATGTGCATATATACAAGAATATCGACTTTATACCTAAATATAAGAAGGTGGAATTCTTACAAATGCACTGCCGTTATGGCTTTATATCCACTTCAGTAAGATGAAGAATGGTTATTAACTTAAGTAAGTGAAGAAAATGATTTGAAGGAACTCAATGTCGATTGCTAAATGTGTATATACAAGAATATCGGCTTTATACCTAAACATAAGAAGGTGGAATTCTTCCAAATGCACTGCCGTTATGGCTTTAAATCCACTTCAGTATGATGAAGGAGGCTAATTAACTTAAATAAGTGAAGTAAATGATTTGAAGAAACTCAATATCGATTGCTAAATGTGTATATACGAGAATATCGACTTTATACCTAAATATAAGAAGGCGGAATTCTTCCAAATGCACTGCCGTTCTGGCTTTATAGCCACTTCAGTAAGATGAGGAAGGTTAGTTAACTTAAATAAGTGAAGTAAATGATTTGAAGAAAGTCAGTATCGATTGCTAAATGTGCATATACAAGAATATCGACTTTATACCTAAATATAAAATTGTGGAATTCTTCCAAATGCACTGCCGTTATAGCCTTATATCCACTTCAGTAAGATGAAGAAGGTTAGTTAACTTAAATAAGTGGAATAAGTGTTTTGAAGAAACTCAATATCGATTGCTAAAAGTGAATATACAAGAATATCGACTTTATACCAAAATATAAATATGTGTAATTCTTCCAAATGCACTGCCGTTATGGCTTTATGTCCACTTCAGTAAGATGAGGAAGGTTAATTAACTTAAATAAGTGAAGTAAATGATTTGAAGCAACTCAATATCGATTGCTAAATGTGTATATACAAGAATATCGGTTTTATACCTAAATATAAGATTGCGGAATTCTTCCAAATGCACTGCTGTTATGGATTTATGTAAACTTCAGTAAGATGCAAAAGGTTAATTAACTTAAATAAGTGAAGCAAATGATTTGAAGAAACTCAATATCGATTGCTAAGTGTGTATATAGTACAGGAATATCGACTTTATACCTAAATATAAGATTGCGGAATTCTTCCAAATGCTCTGCCGTTATGGCTTTATAGCCACTTCAGTAAGATGAGGAAGGTTAATTAACTTAAATGAGTGGAGTAAGTGATTTGAAGAAACTCAGTATCGATTGCTAAAAGTGAATATTCAAGAATATCGACTTTATACCTAAATATAAGAATGTGGAATTCTTCCAAATGCACTACCGTTTTGGCTTTATAGCCACTTCAGTAAGATGCAGAAGTTTAATTAACTTAAATAAGTGAAGTAAATGATTTGAAGAAACTCAATATCGATTGATAAATGTGGATATACGAGAATATCGACTTTATACCTTAATACAAGTTTGCGGGAATTTTTCAAATGCACTACTGTTATGGCTTTATGTCCATTTCAGTAAGATGAATAATGTTACTTAACTTATATAAGTGAAGTAAATGATTTGAAGCTACACAATATCGAATGCTAAGTGTGTATATACAAGAATATCGACCTTATACCTAAATATAAATATTTGGAATTCTTCCAAATGCATTGCCGTTATGGCTTTATAACAACTTCAGTAAGATGAAAAGTTAATTAACTTAAATAAGTGAGGTAAATGATTTGAAGAAACTCAATATCGATTGCTAAATGTGTATATACACGAATATCGCCTTTATACCTAAATAAAAGAAGGTGGAGTTCTTCCCAATGCACTGCCGTTATTGCTTTATATCCACTTCAGTAAAATGAAGAAGGTTAATTAACTCAAATAAGTGAAGTAAATGATTTGAAGAGACTCAATATCGATTGTTAAATGTGTATATACAATAATGTCGACTTTATACCTAAATACATATAAGATTGCGAAATTTTTCAAAATGCACTGCTGTTATGGCTTTATGTCCACTTCAGTAATATGGAGAAGGTTAATTAACTTAAATAAGTGAGGTAAACGATTTGAAGAAACTCAATATCTTGCTAAATGTGCATATTCAAGAATATCGACTTTATACCTAAATACAAAATTAAGGAATTCTTCCAAATGCACTCCCGTTAGGCTTTATAGCCACTTCAGTAAGATGTAGAGTGTTAATTAACTTAAATATGTGAAGTAAATGATTTGAAGAAACTCAGTATCGATTGCTAATTGTGTGTAAACAAGAAAATCGACTTTATACCTATATATAAGAAGGTGGAATTCTTCCAAATGCACTGCTGTTATGGCTTTATGACAACTTCAGTAAGATGAAGAATGTTAATTAACTTAAATAAGTGAAGTAAATGATTTGAAGAAACTCAATATCGATTGCTAAGTGTGTATATACAAGAATATCGACTTTATACCTAAATATAAGATTGCAGAGTTTTTCCAAACGAACTGCTGTTATGGCTTTATGACAACTTCAGTAAGATGAAGAAGATTAATTAACTTAAATAAGTGAGGTAAATGATTTGAAGCATTTCAATATCGATTCGTAAATGTGTATATGCAAGAAAATCGACTTTATACCTAAATATAAGATTGTGGAATTCCTCCAAATGCACTGCCTTTATGGCTTTATAGCCACTTCAGTAAGATGAGGAAGGTTAGTTAACTTAAATAAGTGAGGTAAATGATTCGAAGAAACTCAATGTCGATTGCTAAATGTGTATATGCAAGAAAATCGACTTTATACCTAAACATAAGAATGTAGAATTCTTCCAAATGCACTGCCGTTATGGCTTTATAGCCTCTTCAGTAAGATGAAGAAGGTTAATTAACTTAAATAAGTGAGGTAAACGATTTGAAGAAACTCAGTATCGATTGCTAAATGTGTATATACAAGAATATCGGTTTTATACCTAAATATAAGATTGCGGAATTCTTCCAAATGCACTGCTGTTATGGCTTTATGTAAACTTCAGTAAGATGCAGAAGGTTAATTAACTTAAATAAGTGAAGCAAATGATTTGAAGAAACTCAATATCGATTGCTAAATGTGTATATAGTACAAGAAAATCGACTTTATACCTAAATACAAGTTTGCAAGAATTTATCAAATGCACTGCTCTTATGGCTTTATGTCCACTTCAGTAAGATGAAGAATGTTACTTAACTTATATAAATGAAGTAAATGATTTGAAGCAACTCAATATCGATTGCTAAATGTGTATACACGAGAATATCGACTTTATACCTAAATATAAGAAGGCGGAATTCTTCCAAATGCACTGCCGTTATGGCTTTATAGCCACTTCAGTAAGATGAGGAAGGTTAATTAACTTAAATAAGTGGAGTAAGTGATTTGAAGAAACTCAGTATCGATTGCTAAAAGTGAATATCCAAGAATATCGACTTTATACCTAAATATAAGAAGGTGGAATTCTTCCAAATGCACTGCCGTTATGGCTTTATATCCACTTCAGTAAGATGAAGAATGTTACTTAACTTATATAAGTGAACTAAATGATTTGAAGCAACTCAATATCGATTGCTAAATGTGTATATACGAGAATATCGACTTTATACCTAAATATAAGAAGGCGGAATTCTTCCAAATGCACTGCAGTTATGGCTTTATAGCCACTTCAGTAAGATGAGGAAGGTTAATTAACTTAGATAAGTGAGGTAAACGATTTGAACAAACTCAATATCGATTGCTAAATGTACATATACAAGAATTTCGACTTTATACCTAAATATAAAATTGTGTAATTCTTCCAAATGCACTGCCGTTATGGCTTTATATCTACTTCAGTAAGATGAAGACGGTTAATTAACTTAATTAGGTGAAGCAAATGATTCAAAGAAACTCAATATCGATTGCGAAATGTGTATATACACGAATATCGACTTTATACCTAAATATAAGATTGCGGGATTCTTCCAAATGCACTGCTGTTATGGCTTTATGTAAACTTCAGTAAGATGAAGAATGTTACTTAACTTATATAAGTGAAGTAAATGATTTGAAGAAACTCAATATCGATTGCTAAATGTGTATATAGTACAAGAATATTGACTTTATACCTAAATACAAGTTTGCAAGAATTTATCAAATGCACTGCTGTTATGGCTTTATGTCCACTTCAGTAAGATGAAGAATGTTACTTAACTTATATAAGTGAAGTAAATGATTTGAAGCAACTCAATATCGATTGCTAAGTGTGTATATTCAAGAATATCGACTTTATTCCTAAATATAAGATTGCGGAGTTTTTCCAAACGAACTGCTGTTATGGCTTTATGACAACTTCAGTAAGATGAAGAAGATTAATTAACTTAAATAAGTGAGATAAATGATTTGAAGCAACTCAATATCGATTCGTAAATGTGTATTTGCAAGAATATCGACTTTATGCCTAAATATAAGATTGTGGAATTCTTCCATATGCACTGCCGTTATGGCTTTATAGAAACTTCAGTAAGATGAAGAAGGTTGATTAACTTAAATAGGTGAAGCAAATGATTCGAAGAAACACAATGTCGATTGCTAAATGTGTATATACAAGAAAATCGGCTTTGTACCTAAATATAAGATTGTGGAATTCTTCCAAGTGTACTGCCGTTATGGCTTTATATCCACTTCAGTAAGATGAAGATGGTTAATTAACTTAGATAAGTGAGGTAAACGATTTGAACAAACTCAATATCGATTGCTAAATGTACATATACAAGAATATCGACTTTATACCTAAATATAAAATTGTGTAATTCTTCCAAATGCACTGCCGTTATGGCTTTATATCTACTTCAGTAAGATGAAGACGGTTAATTAACTTAAATAGGTGAAGCAAATGATTCAAAGAAACTCAATATCGATTGCTAAATGTGTATATACAAGAATCTCGACTTTATACCTAAATATAAGATTGTGGAATTCTTCCAAATGCACTGCCGTTATGGCTTTATAGCCACTTCAGTAAGATGAAGAAGGTTAATTAACTTAAACAAGTGAAGCAAATGATTCGAAGAAACTCAATGTCGATTGCTAAATGTGTATATGCAAGAAAATCGACTTTATACCTAAATATAAGAAGGCGGAATTCTTCCAAATGCACTGCCGTTATGGCTTTATAGCCACTTCAGTAAGATGAGGAAGGTAAATTAACTTAGATAAGTGAGGTAAACGATTTGAACAAACTCAATATCGATTGCTAAATGTACATATACAAGAAAATCTACTTTATACCTAAATATAAAATTGTGTAATTCTTCCAAATGCACTGCCGTTATGGCTTTATATCTACTTCAGTAAGATAAGGACGGTTAACTAACTTAAATAGGTGTAGCAAATGATTCAAAGAAACTCAATATCGATTGCTAAATGTGTATATACGAGAATATCGACTTTATACCTAAATATAAGAAGGCAGAATTCTTCCAAATGCACTGCCGTTATGGCTTTATAGCCACTTCAGTAAGATGAGGAAGGTTAATTAACTTAAATAAGTGGAGTAAGTGATTTGAAGAAACTCAGTATCGATTGCTAAAAGTGAATATCCAAGAATATCGACTTTATACCTAAATATAAGAAGGTGGAATTCTTCCAAATGCACTGCCGTTATGGCTTTATATCCACTTCAGTAAGATGAAGAATGTTACTTAACTTATATAAGTGAAGTAAATGATTTGAAGCAACTCAATATCGATTGCTAAATGTGTATATACGAGAACATCGACTTTATACCTAAATATAAGAAGGCGGAATTCTTCCAAATGCACTGCCGTTATGGCTTTATAGCCACTTCAGTAAGATGAGGAAGGTTAATTAACTTAAATAAGTGAGGTAAACGATTTGAACAAACTCAGTATCGATTGCTAAATGTGCATATACAAGAATATCGACTTTATACCTAAATATAAGATTGTGTAATTCTTCCAAATGCACTGCCGTTATGGCTTTACATCTACTTCAGTAAGATGAAGACGGCTAATTAACTTAAATAGGTGAAGCAAATGATTCAAAGAAACTCAATGTTGATTGCTAAATGTGTATATGCAAGAAAATCGACTTTATACCTAAACATAAGAATGTGGAAGTCTTCCAAATGCACTGCCGTTATGGCTTTATAGCCACTTCAGTAAGATACAGAAGGTTAATTAACTTAAATAAGTAAAGAAAATGATTTGAAGAAACTCAATATCGATTGCTAAATGTGTATATATTACAAGAATATCGACTTTATACCTAAATACAAGTTTGCGGGAATTTTTCAAATGCACTGCTGTTATGGCTTTATGTCCACTTCAGTAAGATGAAGAATGTTAGTTAACTTATATAAGTGAAGTAAATGATTTGAAGCTACACATAATCGAATGCTAAGTGTGTATATACAAGAATATCGACTTTATACCTAAATATAAATGCACTGCCGTTATATCTTTATATCCACTTCAGTAAGATGAAAAGTTAATTAACTTAAATAAGTGAAGTAAATGATTTGCAGAAACTCAATATCGATTGCTAAATGTGCATATACAAGAATATCGGTTTTATACCTAAATATAAGATTGCGGAATTCTTCCAAATGCACTGCTGTTATGGCTTTATGTAAACTTCAGTAAGATGAAGAAGGCTAATTAACTTAAATAAGTGAAGCAAATGATTTGAAGAAACTCAATATCGATTGCTAAATGTGTATATACGAGAATATCGACTTTATACCTAAATATAAGAAGGCGGAATTCTTCCAAATGCACTGCCGTTCTGGCTTTATAGCCACTTCAGTAAGATGAGGAAGGTTAGTTAACTTAAATAAGTGAAGTAAATGATTTGAAGAAAGTCAGTATCGATTGCTAAATGTGCATATACAAGAATATCGACTTTATACCTAAATATAAAATTGTGGAATTCTTCCAAATGCACTGCCGTTATAGCCTTATATCCACTTCAGTAAGATGAAGAAGGTTAGTTAACTTAAATAAGTGGAATAAGTGTTTTGAAGAAACTCAATATCGATTGCTAAAAGTGAATATACAAGAATATCGACTTTATACCAAAATATAAATATGTGTAATTCTTCCAAATGCACTGCCGTTATGGCTTTATGTCCACTTCAGTAAGATGAGGAAGGTTAATTAACTTAAATAAGTGAAGTAAATGATTTGAAGCAACTCAATATCGATTGCTAAATGTGTATATACAAGAATATCGGTTTTATACCTAAATATAAGATTGCGGAATTCTTCCAAATGCACTGCTGTTATGGATTTATGTAAACTTCAGTAAGATGCAAAAGGTTAATTAACTTAAATAAGTGAAGCAAATGATTTGAAGAAACTCAATATCGATTGCTAAGTGTGTATATAGTACAGGAATATCGACTTTATACCTAAATATAAGATTGCGGAATTCTTCCAAATGCACTGCCGTTATGGCTTTATAGCCACTTCAGTAAGATGAGGAAGGTTAATTAACTTAACTGAGTGGAGTAAGTGATTTGAAGAAACTCAGTATCGATTGCTAAAAGTGAATATTCAAGAATATCGACTTTATACCTAAATATAAGATTGCGGAGTTTTTCCAAACGAACTGCTGTTATGGCTTTATGACAACTTCAGTAAGATGAAGAAGATTAATTAACTTAAATAAGTGAGGTAAATGATTTGAAGCATTTCAATATCGATTCGTAAATGTGTATATGCAAGAATATCGACTTTATACCTAAATATAAGATTGTGGAATTTTTCCATATGCACTGCCGTTATGGCTTTATATTTACTTCAGTAAGATGAAGAAGGTTAATTATCCTAAATAGGTGAAGCAAATAATTCGAAGAAACTCAATGTCGATTGCTAAATGTGTATATGCAAGAAAATCGACTTTATACCTAAATATAAGATTGTGGAATTCCTCCAAATGCACTGCCGTTATGGCTTTATAGCCACTTCAGTAAGATGAGGAAGGTTAGTTAACTTAAATAAGTGAAGTAAGTGATTTGAAGAAACTCAGTATCGATTTCTAAAAATGAATATCCAACAATATCGACTTTATACCTAAATATAAGATTGTGGAATTCTTCCAAATGCACTGCCGTTATGGCTTTATAGCCACTTCAGTAAGATGAAGAAGGTTAATTAACTTAAATAGGTGAAGCAAATGATTCGAAGAAACACAATGTCGATTGCTAAATGTGTATATGCAAGAAAATCGAGATTATACCTAAACATAAGAATGTGGAATTCTTCCAAATGCACTGCCGTTATGGCTTTATAGCCACTTCAGTAAGATGAAGAAGGTTAATTAACTTAAATAAGTGAAGCAAATGATTCGAAGAAACTCAATGTCGATTGCTAAATGTGTATATGCAAGAAAATCGACTTTATACCTAAACATAAGAATGTAGAATTCTTCCAAATGCACTGCCGTTATGGCTTTATAGCCTCTTCAGTAAGATGAAGAAGGTTAATTAACTTAAATAAGTGAGGTAAACGATTTGAAGAAACTCAGTATCGATTGCTAAATGTGTATATACAAGAATATCGATTTTATACCTAAATATAAGATTGCGGAATTCTTCCAAATGCACTGCTGTTATGGCTTTATGTAAACTTCAGTAAGATGCAGAAGGTTAATTAACTTAAATAAGTGAAGCAAATGATTTGAAGAAACTCAATATCGATTGCTAAATGTGTATATAGTACAAGAAAATCGACTTTATACCTAAATACAAGTTTGCAAGAATTTATCAAATGCACTGCTCTTATGGCTTTATGTCCACTTCAGTAAGATGAAGAATGTTACTTAACTTATATAAATGAAGTAAATGATTTGAAGCAACTCAATATCGATTGCTAAATGTGTATACACGAGAATATCGACTTTATACCTAAATATAAGAAGGCGGAATTCTTCCAAATGCACTGCCGTTATGGCTTTATAGCCACTTCAGTAAGATGAGGAAGGTTAATTAACTTAAATAAGTGGAGTAAGTGATTTGAAGAAACTCAGTATCGATTGCTAAAAATGAATATCCAAGAATATCGACTTTATACCTAAATATAAGAAGGTGGAATTCTTCCAAATGCACTGCCGTTATGGCTTTATATCCACTTCAGTAAGATGAAGAATGTTACTTGACTTATATAAGTGAACTAAATGATCTGAAGCAACTCAATATCGATTGCTAAATGTGTATATACGAGAATATCGACTTTATACCTAAATATAAGAAGGCGGAATTCTTCCAAATGCACTGCAGTTATGGCTTTATAGCCACTTCAGTAAGATGAGGAAGGTTAATTAACTTAGATAAGTGAGGTAAACGATTTGAACAAACTCAATATCGATTGCTAAATGTACATATACAAGAATATCGACTTTATACCTAAATATAAAATTGTGTAATTCTTCCAAATGCACTGCCGTTATGGCTTTATATCTACTTCAGTAAGATGAAGACGGTTAGTTAACTTAAATAGGTGAAGCAAATGATTCAAAGAAACTCAATATCGATTGCGAAATGTGTATATACACGAATATCGACTTTATACCTAAATATAAGATTGCGGGATTCTTCCAAATGCACTGCTGTTATGGCTTTATGTAAACTTCAGTAAGATGAAGAATGTTACTTAACTTATATAAGTGAAGTAAATGATTTGAAGCTACACAATATCGAATGCTAAGTGTGTATATACAAGAATATCGACTTTGTACCTAAATATAAATAGGTGGAATTCTTCCAAATGCACTGCCGTTATGGCTTTATATCCACTTCAGTAAGATGAAAAGTTAATTAACTTAAATAAGTGAAGTAAATGATTTGCAGAAACTCAATATCGATTGCTAAATGTGTATATACAAGAGTATCGGTTTTATGCCTAAATATAAGATTGCGGAATTCTTCCAAATGCACTGCTGTTATGGCTTTATGTAAACTTCAGTAAGATGAAGAAGGCTAATTAACTTAAATAAGAGAAGCAAATGATTTGAAGAAACTCAATAACGATTGCTAAATGTGTATATACTACAAGAATATCGACTTTATAACTAAATACAAGTTTGCGGAAATTTCTCAAATGCACTGCTGTTATGGCTTTATGTCCACTTCAACAAGATGAAGATTGTTACTTAACTTATATAAGTGAAGTA
>NW_024393715.1:0-5573 GCF_016617805.1 Bactrocera tryoni
AGACATTGTTTAATCGCAATGAATTCGTCGATATGTGACAGTGGATGAAATATGGCAGTCCACGGACCGAATTTAAAGCGAGCACAGAGACAACAGTTGGTCAATGAGGGGACAAAAACTATATTTTGGGATGTAAACGGAATAATAATCATCGACAATATCCACGGAAAGTACTACTGTGCGCTTATGAAGAGATTTTTTTCTTCGTAGAATAAAGATTGAATAATCAACTACTGATTATGAGATAAGAAAGTATTTATGCATTGCATAAATTTGTATGTTTATAACGGTTATCCTGTAAACAGTTTCAATAATTAAACTTACTTATCTACGCAATTATATATGTACCAATTACTTTGGATAGTTTCAGTTATTGTTAAATACTCAACTAGTGTGTAATCCAGTCGAGCTCGAGTCTAACGCTCTCCTCTGACGTATAAAATGGTTTTGTGTATTCAGTTGTTTTAGTATGAATATTTTGATATTGCCGTAGAGGAATCCAAAATACTACAACAATTTTCATGGCATAGAACACTTCGACAAATGACATGAATATACTAGAACGATAGCCTCACAGTTGCAGAAAAAAGCAAAGAACAATAATCAGTGTTGACGCCGCCCCCGCCCAATTTCTTTGCCACGTCTGTATTGGCAGAGCAATCTTTTCTTTTTCTCTTTTCGAAGTTTTTTCGAAGTTTTCGCGCGCAACTAAACACTTACTAAAAAGTTGCGCGCGCTCTCTCCTTTTGCGACCGTACAGCTATACAGACGTGGTAAGTGTTTGTCCAATTATATTATATTTAAATACATATGTTACTTATATAAAACTTTTTGGTTTTTATTTAACTTTTTGGAATCATTTGCGCCGACCGTTTCTCCACGGCCAACCACATCTTTGGAACGAACGAGCACCGTGCTCCACCACCCGAATTATCAATCAGTGAAATTAACCACTAACTAAGGCGTCAATAAAAATGTATTCAATTTGTTCAAATACGCATAAAATACTATTTATGAATGAAAATAGATAACCCCAATTCTGGCTGCTGTTCAATATTTCTTCTTAGGTATTTAAAAAATTTTCTTAATTTGGTCGTACATTAATGATTTTCCCCTATCACAACTATTCTATATAAAATTTTTGTACAATTTTGTAAACTTGCAGAAGAGAAAAAACGTGATAGGAAATAACCACGGAAGCACACATCATTCGCCTGCCGGATAATCTTACGTTTATTAGAAGAGAATAATACCTTGCAGGAAATATCAAACTTATTTTCAAACTTTTAATTTATACTTTTTTACTTATTTAGAATGTAATATATCAGTTTTTTAGTAATTGCCGTTATAGGAGAGTAAAGACTGGTTTGAAAAAGTTAGCAAACTTTTTGGTGGAGTCGACTAAATTTTTCCTGAGGATAACTAGTTTCCCGATTTGAACATGACGCCGATGAGTAACAGACAACAATTGATTGGTAACATACACCCAGCACATGTTACTCCTACTGCTAACGTCTTTCGCGCTCCTACACACACTCAAATGGTACCACATTAACAACACCTGGTGGGCAGGCACACGACAAGCTGTTGATCATATGAAATATGTTGCTACTGGCATACAAGCAGTTGATTGCTTGAACGTATGAAATCTACAGGCGATTCACGTTTTTGACCGTAACATGCATGCAGGCGCTGATAGGGGAATATATAGCGGAAATAGACTTTTAGCCTAACCGTTCACTGCACGAGACCCATCATTGTCTGTTAGGTGCTGACTGTTGTTTACATGTGGTTGCTATTTGATTGAAAGCTGAAGGTAGATGTGTCGGCGGTAGTAGAATGTCGCAGTTAATGGAGTCGACGATAAGTATATTGGTGGGTATGCAAACTATTTGTGAGCACGCTTTCTTATTTTTCCGTATATATAAGTTACTAATATTTGATGATTTTTTAATATCCTAAAATAATATGAATATGTTGGCACGTCTAAATTCTCCCTCTAATTCAAATTCTATTCCAAATACATGATAACAGTAAAGTTATGTATTTGTCATGCAAACCGCCTTAACGACAGCTCCTTAACTCTTAACTAAAATTTAGAAAGCCAAATTTCGCTTAAAACTACTCCAGACAGTAGCATATTTCTAAACAACCGATTTAAGTCCTGAGACATGACTTCGAGCTAGCAACTCCTAAATTTCCGAATTCGTGACAACAATACGTAATATGCATGAGTAAGCTAATGTTGGAGGATGGAGCCATGTGTAGAAGTTCACGCGAATGGGGAAAGTTTTCTAATCGCCATTGACTTGGGAGTGGCTAGAAACGATTATCTAACATAAGGCTCAAGCAGTTCACGACTTTCGATCTTAGACCAAGAATGCATAGCATGGATAGCCAAAAAACAAGCGTCTGAAGGCAAGCTAAAGGGAGAAGGTGAAATATCTCTTTACCATGGCTATGCGCTAGGCTTGGGACTCGTCACGTAAAAACCCCTTCCCATGAAAAGAAAACAACAGCCTCGGATAAGTGGACCCCTTTTGATGACGGCCCCTGCAAACATGTTAAATATTTGAGGGCATGCTCATGGAATATCCAGTCCCTTAATTGGAAAGGTTCCGCTGCCCAACTGGTTGACGTCCAAGAATTGCGATAGACGGGACAGAGACTGAGGCGAGAAAGTCCTTGCGCCATTTACAATAGTGGCCATATAAAGGAGCGCAAATTTGGAGGGGGATTCGTAAAAGGAGAGAGACTCCGTCAGGGAGTACTGTTATTCACCCCGGTGGATGAACGACTAGCCACAACCGTATCAAAGCGAAGTTCTTCAATATATCGCAGATTTGCGACCACCCTCCGATGGAATAGAAAGGCGATGTGACCAAAGATGAGTTCTATGAACGCTTGAAGCGCACGGTATCAAAATCGTGCTTGGCGACTTTAACGCCAGGGTAGACAAAGAAGGTATCTTTGTCTCAACGGTCGGGAAATTCAGCCTTCATAAGGAAACATCCCTAAACAGGTTGAGGCTGATCGACTTCGCCGGGGCCCGAAATATGGTTATCTGTGACCAGATTCCAGCATAGAAAAATTAATCAAGCTACCTGGCTGTTTTCGGACCGATAAGCTACCAACCAATATCGACCATGAGACGAATGATTTGTCTCTAGAGTTTTAGAAGATCATACGCCTCGAGGTCCTAGCATTGACTCGCACCACTGTCCTGCTGCAACAAACAGCTGAACGAATACCTGCTCGACTTGCACTCCTATTCTCTGCACTCATCAGCAACTCGGTGTAAGGAAACTGTGGAATGTCATTTTAAGATTTTTGAAATGCTCAAAAATTCTACGAAAATTATGGAGGGAATACTTCTACAGCCTGCTGAGTGGCAGTGAAAGTATAACGCCAGGAGAGGGTGAACGCGATTTCCTTATCAATGACGATGAAGCAGACGTTCCATCGCCCGACCATGAAGAAACTCGAATAGCAATCACTCATCTGAAGAACAACAAAGCGATAAGGGGCGAAAGACTGCCAGACGAGCTATGCAAATACGGTGGCGAAAAACTGATAAAGAGCATGGTCGGACGAAAGTACGCACGACGATTGGAATTAAGATGTGCTCTGCCTAATCCAAATAGCGCCACAATATATGCCACCTACCATGATCCCTTCACTTTTCCTTACACAAATCAAGAAGCACTTAATACAACGGGATGAAACTTTTTACTAATAATTCCTTCAAAGTATGCCACCTAATAACCAAAACTTTTCCAACCAAACCTGTTGAAGCCCCTAGGTACCGAATATGTGAACTCCAGTATCTAAAGTTGACTTTTGATGGTAAATAACGGTCAGTGCGGGAGATATACAGTTGAAATTCATACAGAAACTTTTCCTGAAAATAGTTTTTCTGTGTATCAAAAATGTATTTAATCGTGCCAATACTTCCCCGATAACTAATTTAACGATTTTCGAACTTCCGGGTGTCTTTATACCACATTTATCGGCCACTCATAACGGTAAATCTTTGTGCTTAAAATGTATAAATTTGAGCGTAAACTCTACGTAGCCCCTATATAACTAACATGAAGTTCTCCTAACAAATCTTATGCCGCCTGTGTCAGGCACTCATATTGAGTATACGTTTATATAAAATTGCTTGCATTTTGATCCTCTGGTTGACGTATTGATCCTTAATATATTTTTTTGGCTTTGATGCTTGCAAGTTGCAAGAGTATCAATGTTCGGATGCACCCAAACTGAGTCATTCCTTTCTTGTTATTTATATTTGCCTAATTGTCCTCGATTGTGCATTAATCTACTAAGTTTTTGAAAAGAGAGCAAAAGCGAACAAAGAAACCACTTATCGAAGATAGTTAACACCTAAAAAAACTATTTTAGGCAAATCGCACTCGTGAATTATTTAAAACTAATTACTTGTTAGTGATATATTGGGTACATTATTTTTCTATAAATATTTTTAGCCATTAGCAATTATTTATAATGCTCGAATGTGTCAGCGATGATGGATAAAAAACAAGATACGAAACAGAAAAATATACAATGAACTGGTATGAAAAATCATTGAAGAGAATTAAATAACAGAAATCCCCATGTTGACACCAAAAGTTCAACAGTGAGAGTTATTTGTTATACCCTTTTATTTCTCATAATATTTGCTTCAGGAATTATAAACATAGCGCTCATTCCACATGAACACAAGAACTAGGGGACTGAAGAAATTATAAACAAGCTTATAAATAAATTACTGCTATATATATGTAATAATTACGTAAAAGACGTTTTTATTTAATTTTTGTGCACAAGTCTGTATATAAAGTTGAGCTGTTTGCCATTTTTTGTCTGTACATATTTACGTTTTCTTCTTTGCTTACTTCGCATTTATGTATTTCTCTGCCTTGTCCACCCGTGAACTTCTGAATTGTTTTTTATACTTTTGTACTTGTTTGTGCTGTTCTGCTATCAGAAGGTGCATGCGGTACTGGTAAGATGATAAATGACGATAGACGGCGGAAACTTTTGTGTGTGGCTCTCTATTGACATGCTTGCACCAAATACAATTAAAAAATTTTCTAGGTAAATGAATCTATTAACTGAAACAGCTGCCACCACAAAGAGCAATCACAAATTAAATCGGGAGAGATATGCTTTTACTTTTCTGCTTTGCCACATAAAATTGTGCCGCTGGATTTTTGTAAACGGTTATCAAAAGGCATATACAGTGGACCAAAAAAGTTAACATACACCTAGTTCTATTAAATTTCGACACGTTTATTTGTTTCAAAATGGATAAATTTTGTGGTTTTTTTTCTATCCATTTCATGATATGTATATTTAGCATTAAATATAGCATATCAAAATATTTTTTTTTTTTACACAAATAAAAAAAATTTAAGTTAAAGCTTAAAATGGGCATAATTTATATCAAAAAAGTTTACGTACACTTATGATTGTTTATATAAATCAAAAGTAATTACAATACTTTTAACGAGTTTTGGCCTACATTTTGTTGCTATTAGTGTCCCTAGACATCGTTGTATGCTCCC
>NW_024393716.1:0-10555 GCF_016617805.1 Bactrocera tryoni
CATCTCTTCACCTTACCAATCGGATGAACACCGCTTTCCGTTGAGGCAATAGTTACGATGTTGTTGTCGTTGTAGCGCACTAAAGTTATGTTGGATGATAAATCCGTAATTTGGTGGTGCGAACCCCGTGATGTCTTTTTCATCTCCTTGATGTCTTTTAGCGGGGCACCTTCTGTTCTATTAGCACGTAATGTACCAGTGATAACATGACCCATCTGACTTACTTCGTCTAGTAAACGTAAAGAAGTGAAAAAATTATCAATATAGAAACTGTAGTGGTTATCACTTGGCAGTTTCGAAATCAAATTTGTCACTACAGAGCCTCCAACGCCTAGATTTGGATTGGTGTTACCAGTTTTAGCTCCTTGGTAAGGTTCTCCATAAATAAGATAACCCAATCGTGTACACAGTGACCAAATCTTATAGCCAAAACGTATTGGTTTACCGTGAATATGTTGTTTTGCGCCATGTTTTCCAAAATAAGGTACCATAGACTCATCGATAGACAAATGTTTGTCTCCGGGATAAAACTTTAGCCATCTCTCATTCATAAGATTCCACAGTGGCCTTACTTTTGCAAACTTATCGTCAGAAGGTAGGCGGTTGTTATCGCATGCATGAAAAAAACGTAAAAGCTCTTCAAAACGATTACGAGTCATGCATGATGCAACTCCTGGATGATGAGTGTCAATACTTTGATCCCAGTATAATCTATAGCGTGAAGCGCTATTGTAGCCTGACAAAAGCAAAATACCGATAAAGTTTTTAATTTCTTCAACAGTGACTCGAAAATTGACATGTCCTTTTGCAATTGCATTTTGTTCCGTGCTAGACCGCAGGAGCTCGAAAACTTCTTCGTCAAAAAACATCTCAAAAAAATCTAATGGATTATCCTTATCTAAAACGAAATCAGGTTGCATCGACTCCCTTTCAGGGGTTGCAGCTATATCTTTTTGTCTCCACTTCCTCGTGACAATAGTCTTAGATTTTTTTGCAGGTGGTTCATTTGACTGAGACGCGGACGGCTGTTGTTCCTGTTCATCCTGATTTATAAATGGAATTCCATCTACGGTTTCCAGGACCCCATCTGCTGATGGTAGCTGGCATCGCACCTCAGCTTCTGCTAGTAGTTGCCGACGCGTAAGATTACCTATTTCTCCCGCTTCTTCGCTTCCGCTGTCTTCATCGCTGAAGTCATTGTTTTCAGGTGGTGTGATAAATATATCTGCAGACAGTATATTATGATCATCTTCTAATGCCGATATAATTTCGTGAACGTTCAACCTGAAAATAACAAAACATATAAAAATACGGTAAAATAGTTCTAAATATAGTTTACTGAAGCTGGGAGTACAAGGGCCCGTAGCAAAAACCACGGTGCCTCCTATTCCCAGCGCACCTCAAATGGGGCGGTACACAAAACTTAGTAAAATGAACACATAAAAGCAAATTTTCGTCAAATTCATGATGTTAACTAATAGACTAGTTAAAACTTAAAAAAAAAACGAAAACGGTAAAATTAATTATAAGTATAAAAAAAGTTTTTACTTACCCTCTCCTGGAATTCATGATGGCTGAAATTCACAGAGTTTAAATAATTCCTGAGAGATAACCGAAAACAATAATCACTTTCAACAAGTTTTAGGTGATAATGACATACGTCAAGAACCCAAATAAATTATAGCCTCTACCAACACAGAATAAAATTTGCGTAATCTGAAACAAAAAAGAAGTGCACCTTAAATGGAGCGCTGGGATAATATGGGTTAAATGTGTGAAGCTAATCATCTGAGGCAACTTTATATGGATTTCTAAATGTATACATGCAAGAAAAACGGTTTTATACCTAAATGTAAAATTCTGTACTTTTTCCAAATGCCCTGCCGTTATAGCATTATGTTAACTTGAGTAAGATGTAGAGGGTTAATTAACTTTAATATGTGAAGCTAATTATTTGAGGCAACTTGATATGGATTTCTAATCGTGTACGTGCAAGAAAATCGGTTTTATACCGAAATGTAAAACTCTGTAATTTTTCCAAACGCACTGCCGTTATAGCATTATGTCAACTTGAGTAAGATGTAGAGGGTTAATTAACTTTAATATGTGAAGCTTATGCTTTGAAGCAACTTGATATGGATTTCTAGCCGTGTATATGCAAGAAAATCGGTTTTACACCTAAATGTAAATTTCTGGAATTTTCCAAATGCACTGCCGTTATAGCATTATGTTAACTTGAGTAAGATGTAGAGGGTTAATTAACTTTAATAGGTAAAGCTAATTATTTGAGGCAACTTTATATGGATTTCTAACCGTGTACATGCAAGAAAATCGGTTTTATACCTAAATGTAAAACTCAGTAATTTTTCCAAATGCACTGCCTTTATAGCATTATGTCAACTTGAGTAAGATGTAGAGGGTTAATTAACTTTAATATGTGAAGCTAATGATTTGAGGCAAC
Organism: Bactrocera tryoni; assembly: GCF_016617805.1. Classification (NCBI taxonomy): domain Eukaryota; kingdom Metazoa; phylum Arthropoda; class Insecta; order Diptera; family Tephritidae; genus Bactrocera; species Bactrocera tryoni. The sequence goes on from NW_024393716.1 coordinate 2,462, forward strand.
TTGATATGGATTTCTAAATGTGTACATGCAAGAAAATCGATTTTATACCTAAATGTAAAATTCTGGATTTTTCCAAATGCACTGCCGTTTTAACTTTATGCCAACTTTTGTAAGATGAAGAGGGTTAATTAACTTTAATATGTTAAGCTATTGATTTGAGGCAACTTGATATGGATTTCTTAATTTGTACATGCAAGAAAATCGGTTTTATACCTAAACGTAAAGTTCTGTAATTTTTCCAAATGCACTGCCGTTATAGCATTATGTCAACTTGAGTAAGATGTAGAGGGTTAATTAACTTTAATATGTGAAGCTAATGACCTGAGGCAACTTTATATGGATTTCTAAATGTGAACTTGCAAGGAAATCGGTTTTATACCGAAATGTAAAATTCTGGAATTTTCCAAATGCACTGCCGTTTTGGCTTTATGCCATCTTCAGTACGATAGAGAAGGTTAATTAACTTAAATGTGTGAAGCTAATCATCTGAGGCAACTTTATTTGGATTTCTAAATGTATACATGCAAGAAAAACGGTTTTATACCTAAATGTAAAATTCTGTACTTTTTCCAAATGCCCTGCCGTTATAGCATTATGTCAACTTGAGTAAGATGTAGAAGGTTAATTAACTTTAATATGTGAAGCTAATGATTTGAGGCAACCTAATATGGATTTATAAATGTGTACATGCATGAAAATCGGTTTTATACCTAAATGTAAAATTGTGGAAATTTTTCAAATCCACTGTCGTTATGGCATTATGCCAACTTCAGTAAGATGAAGAAGGTTAATTAACTTTAATGTGTGAAGCTAATGATCTGAGGCAACTTTATATGGATTTATAAATGCATACATGCAAGAAAAACGGTTTTATACCTAAATGTAAAATTCTGTAATTTTTCCAAATGCCCTGCCGTTATAGCATTATGTCAACTTGAGTAAGATGTAGAAGGTAAATTAAATTTAATATGTGAAGCTAATGATTTGAGGCAACTTAATATGGATTTCTAAATGTGTACATGCAAGAAAATCGGTTTTATACCTAAATGTAAAATTGTGGACTTTTTTCAAATGCAAGAAAATTGGTTTTATACCTAAGTGTGACATTGTGGAATTTTCCAAATGCACTTCCGTTTTGGCATTATGCCAACTTCAGTAAGATAGAGAAGGTTAATTAACCTAAATATGTGAAGCCAATAATATGAAACAAATTAATGTGGATTTCTAATCGTGTATATGCAAGAAAATCGGTTTTATACCTAAATGTAAAATTCTGGAATTTTTCCAAATGCACTGCCGTTATAACATTATGTCAACTTGAGTAAGATGTAGAGGGTTAATTAACTTTAATATGTGAAGCTAATTATTTGAGGCAACTTGATATGGATTTCTAACAGTGTACATGCAAGAAAAATCGGTTTTATACCTAAATGTAAAACTCTGTAATTTTTCCAAAGGCACTGCCGTTATAGCGTTATGTCAACTTGAGTAAGATGTAGAGGGTTAATTAACTTTAATATGTGAAGCTAATGATTTGAGGCAACTTGATATGGACTTCTAAATGTGTACGTGCAAGAAAATATGTTTTATACCTGAGTGTAACATTGTGGAATTTTCCAAATGCACTTCCGTTTTGGCATTATGCCAACTTCAGTAAGATAGAGAAGGTTAATTAACCTTAATATGAGAAGCTAATGATTTGAAATTTTAATGTGGATTTCTTATCGTGTATATGCAAGAAAATCTGTTTTATACCTAAATGTAAAATTGTGGACTTTTTTCAAATGCACTCCCGAATGGCTTTATGGCAATTTGGGTAAGATGATGAGGGTTAATTAACTTTAATATGTGAAACTAATGATGTGAAGCAACTTCATATGAATTTCTAAAGGTGTACATGCAAGAAAATCGGTTTTATACTTAAATGTAAAATTCTGGAATTTTTCAAATGCACTGTGGTTTTGGCTTTATGCCAACTTCAATAAGATGAAGAAGGTTAATTAACTTTAATATAAGAAGCTAATTATTTGAGGCAACTTGATATGGATTTCTAACCGTGTACATGCAAGAAAATCGGTTTTATACCTAAATGTAAAATTCCGTAATTTTTCAAATGCACTGCCGTTTTGGCTTTATGCCAACTTCAGTATCATGAAGAAGGTTAATTAACTTTAATATGTGAAGCTAATTATTTGAGGCAACTGGATATCGATTTCTAATTAATTTAATTTAATTTATAGCATTATGTCAACTTGAGTAAGATGTAGAGGGTTAATTAACTTAAATATATGAAGCTAATGATTTGAGGCAACTTGATATGGATTTCTAACCGTGTACAAGCAAGAAAATCGGTTTTATACTTAATGTGAAACTCTGTAATTTTTCCAAATGCACTTCCGTTATAGCATTATGTCAACTTGAGTAAAATTTAGAGTAGTAATTAACTTTAATATGTGAAGCTAATGATTTGAGGCAACTTGATATGGATTTCTAAATGTGTACATGCAAGAAAATCGGTTTTATACCTGAATGTAAAACTCTGTAATTTTTCCAAATGCACTGCCTTTATAGCATTATGTCAACTTGAGTAAGATGTAGAGGGTTAATTAACTTTAATATGTGAAGCTAATTATTTAAGGCAACTTGATATGGATTTCTAAATGTGTACATGCAAGAAAATCGGTTTTATACCTAAACGTAAAATTCTGTAATTTTTCCAAATGCACTGCCGTTATAGCATTATGTCTACTTGAGTAAGATGTAGAGGGTTAATTAACTTTAATATGTGAAGCTAATGATTTGAGGCAACTTGATATGGATTTTTAACTGTGTACAAGCAAGAAAATCGGTTTTACACCTAAATGTAAAATTCTGAACTTTTTCCAAATGCACTGCCGTTATAGCATTATGTCAACTTGATTAAGATGTAGAGGGCTAATTAACTTTAATATGTGAAGCTAATGATTTGAGGCAACTTGATATATATTTCTAACTGTGTTCAAGCAAGAAAATCGGTTTTACACCCAAATGTAAAATTCTGTACTTTTTCCAAATGCACTGCCGTTATAGCATTATGTCAACTTGATTAAGATGTAGAAGGCTAATTAACTTTAATATGTGAAGCTAATGTTTTGAGGCAATTTTATATGGTTTTTAAATGTGTACATGCAAGGAAATCGGTTTTATTCAATAATGTAAAGTTATGGAAATTTCCAAATGCACTGCCGTTTTGTTTTATGTAAACTTCAGTAAGATGACGAAGGTTAATTAACTTTAATATGTGAAGCTACTGATTTTAAGCAACTTGATAAGGATTTTTAATTTTGTCGATAAAGGAAAATCAGTTTTATACCTAAATGTAAAATTATAAAATTTTCCAAATGCACTGCCGTTTTGGCTTTATGCCAACTTCAGTAAGATGGTGAGGGTTAATTAACTTTAATATGTGAAGCTAATGATTTGAATTAACTCGATATTAATTGCTAAATGTTTAAATACAAGAAACTCGGTTTTATACCTAAATATAAAGTTGTGGATTTTTTCCAAATGCACTGCCGTTTTGGCTTTATGCCAACTTCAGTAAGATGAAAAAGGCTTATTAAATTTACTATGTGACGATAATAATTTGAATCAACTCGATATGGGTTGCTAAATGTTTTAATGCAGGAAAATCGGTCTAATATCTAAATGTAAAATTCTGGAATTTTCCAAATGCACTGCATGTAAGTATAAAGTTGTGGATTTTTTCCAAATGCACTGCCGTTTTTTTTTTATACCAACTTCTGTAAGATGAAGAAAGTTAATTAACTTGAATATGTGAAGCTAATGATTTGAGGCAACTTGATTGGATTTCTAACCGTGTACATGCAAGAAAATCGGTTGAATACCTAATGTAAAATTATGGAATTTTTCCAAATACACTGCCGTTTCGGCTTTATGCCAACTTCAGCAAGGTGGTGAGGGTTAATTAACCTTAATATGTGAAGCTTATAATTTGAGGCAATTCGTTGTGGATTTCTAAATGTGCATATGCAAGAAAATCGGTTTTATACCTAAATGTAAAATTGTGCAATTTTTCTAAACGCACTGTCGTTTTGGTTTTATGCCAACTTCTAGAAGATGACGAAGGTTAATTAACTTGAATATGTGGCGTTAATGATTCGAATTAACTCGATGTGGATTTCCAAATGTGTACATGCTAAAAAATCAGTTTTATACAAATGTAAAATAATGGAATTTTTCCAAATGCACTGCCGTTTTGGCTTTATGCTATCTTCTAGAAGATGACGAAGGTTAATTAACTTGAATATGTGACGTTAATGATTCGAATTAACTCTATGTGGATTTCCAAATGTGTACATGCTAAAAAATCGGTTTTATACAAATGTAAAATAATGGAATTTTTCAAATGCACTGCCGTTTTGGCTTTATGCCAACTTCTAGAAGATGACGAAGGTTAATTAACTTGAATATGTGACGTTAATGATTCGAATTAACTCGATGTGGATTTCCAAATGTGTACATGCAAGAAAGTCGGTTTAATACCTAAATGTAAAATTATGGAATTTTTCCAAATACACTTCACTACACCACACTTTATGCAAACTTCAGCAAGGAGGTGAGGGTTAATTAACTTTAATATGTGAAGCTAATGATTTGAAGCAATTTGTTGTGGATTTCTAAATGTGCATATGCAAGAAAATCGGTTTTATACCTAAATTTAAAATTGTGCAATTTTTCTAAACGCACTGTCGTTTTGGTTTTATGCCAACTTCTAGAAGATGACAAAGGTTAATTAACTTGAATATGTGACGTTAATGATACGAGTTAACTCGATGTGGATTTCCAAATGTGTACATGCTAAAAAATCGGTTTTATACAAATGTAAAATAATGGAATTTTTCAAATGCACTGCCGTTTTGGCTTTATGCCAACTTCTAGAAGATGACGAAGGTTAATTAACTTTACTGTGTGACGATAATGATTCGAATTAACTCGATGTGGATTTCCAAATGTGTACATGCAAGAAAGTCGGTTTAATACCTAAATGTAAAATTATGGAATTTTTCCAAATACACTTCACTACACCACACTTTATGCAAACTTCAGCAAGGAGGTGAGGGTTAATTAACCTTAATATGTGAAGCTTATGATTTGAGGCAATTCGTTGTGGATTTCTAAATGTGCATATGCAAGAAAATCGGTTTTATACCTAAATTTAAAATTGTGCAATTTTTCTAAACGCTCTGTCGTTTTGGTTTTATGCCAACTTCTGTAAGATGAAGGAGGTTAACTAATTTTATTATGTGAAGCTAATGGTTTGAGGCAACTTGAAATGGATTTCCAAATGTGTACATGCTAAAAAGTCGGTTTTATACAAATGTAAAATAATGGAATTTTTCCAAATGCACTGCCGTTTTGGCTTTATGCCAACTTCTAGAAGATGACGAAGGTTAATTAACTTGAATATGTGACGTTAATGATTCGAATTAACTCGATGTGGGTTTCCAAATGTGTACATGCAAGAAAGTCGGTTTAATACCTAAATGTAAAATTATGGAATTTTTCCAAATACACTGCCGTTTCGGCTTTATGCCAACTTCAGCAAAGTGGTGAGGGTTAATTAACCTTCATATGTGAAGCTTATGATTTGAGGCAATTCGTTGTGGATTTCTAAATTTGCATATGCAAGAAAATCGGTTTTATACCTAAATGTAAAATTGTGCAATTTTTCTAAACGCACTGTCGTTTTGGTTTTATGCCAACTTCTGTAAGATGAAGGAGGTTAATTAACTTTATTATGTGAAGCTAATGATTTTAGGCAACTTGATATGGATTTCTAAATGTGTACAAGCAAGAAAATCGGTTTTACACCTAAATGTAAAATTCTGTACTTTTTCCAAATGCACTGCCGTTATTGCATTATGTCAACTTGAGTAAGATGTAGAGGGCTAATTAACTTTAGTATGTGTAGTTAATGATTTGGGGCAACTTGGTATGGATTTCTAAATGTGTACAAGCAAGAAAATCGGTTTTACACCTAAATGTAAAATTCTGTACTTTTTCCAAATGCACTGCCGTTATAGCATTATGTCAACTTGAGTAAGATGTAGAGGGCTAATTAACTTTAGTATGTGAAGTTAATGATTTGGGGCAACTTGGTATGGATTTCTAAATGTGTACGTGCAGGAAAATCGGTTTTATACCTAAATGTAAAACTTTGTAATTTTTCCAAATGCACTGCTGATATAGCATTATGTCAACTTGAGTAAGATGTAGAGAGTTAATGAACTTTAATATGTGAAGCTAATGTTTTGAGGCAATTTGATATGGTTTTTTAATGTGTACATGCAAGGAAATCGGTTTTATTCCTAAATGTAAAGTTCTGGAAATTTCCAAATGCATTGCCGTTTTGTTTTATGTCAACTTCAGTAAGATGAAGAAGGTTAATTAACTTTAATATGTGAAGCTACTGATTTTAAGCAACATGATAAGGATTTTTAATTTTGTCGATAAAGGAAAATCAGTTTTATACCTAAATGTAATATTATAAAATTTTCCAAATGCACTGCCGTTTTGGCTTTATGCCAACTTCAGTAAGATTGTGAGGGTTAATTAACTTTAATATGCGAGGCTTATGATTTGAATTAACTCGATATTAATTGCTAAATATTTAAATGCAAGAAAATCGGTTTTATACCTAAATATAAAGTTGTGGATTTTTTCCAAATGCACTGTCGTTTTGGCTTTATGCCAACTTCAGTAAGATGAAAAAGGTTAATTAACTTTACTGTGTGACGATAATAATTTGAATCAACTCGATATGGGTTGCTAAATGTTTTAATGCAGGAAAATCGGTCTAATATCTAAATGTAAAATTCTGAAATTTTCCAAATGCACTGCATGTAAGTATAAAGTTGTGGATTTTTTCCAAATGCACTGCCGTTTTGGTTTTATACCAACTTCTGTAAGATGAAGAATGTTAATTAACTTGAATGTTAAGGTAACGATTTGAGGCAACTTGATATGGATTTCTAAATGTGTACATGCTAGAAAATCGGTTTTATAGAAATGTAAAATAATGGAATTTTTCCAAATGCACTGCCGTTTTGGCTTTATGCCAACTTCTAGAAAATGACGAAGGTTAATTAACTTGAATATGTGACGTTAATGATTCGAATTAACTCGATGTGGATTTCCAAAGATGTACATGCAAGAAAGTCGGTTTAATACCTAAATGTAAAGTTATGGAATTTTTCCAAATACACTGCCGTTTCGGCTTTATGCCAACTTCAGCAAGGTGGTGAGGGTTAATTAACCTTAATATGTGAAGCTTATGATTTGAGGCAATTCGCTGTGGATTTCTAAATGTGCATATGCAAGAAAATCGGTTTTGTACCTAAATGTAAATTTCTGGAATTTTCCAAATGCGCTGCCGTTTTAACTTTATGCCAACTTCAGTAAGATGAAGAGGATTAATTAACTTTAATATGTGAAGCTAATGATTTGAGGCAACTTGATATGGATTTCTAAATGTGTACATGCGAGAAAATCGGTTTTACACCTAAATGTAAAATTCTGTAATTTTTCCAAATGCACCGCCATTATAGCATTATGTCAACTTGAGTAAGATGTAGAGGGCTTATTAACTTTAACATGTGAAGTTAAGGATTTGGGGCAACCTGGTGTATATTTCTAAATGTGTACATGCAAGAAAATCGGTTTTATGCTTAAAAGTAAAATTCTGTAATTTTTCCAAATGAACTGCCATTATGGTCTCATGTCAACTTGAGTAAGATGAAGAAGGTTAATTAACTTTAATATGTGAAGCTAATGTTTTGAGGCAATTTGATATGGGTTTTAAATGTGTACATGCAAGGAAATCGGTTTTATTCCTAAATGTGAAGTTCTGGAAATTTCCAAATGCAATGCTGTTTTGTTTTATGTCAACTTCAGTAAGATGAAGAAGGTTAAATAACTTTAATATGTGAAGCTACTGATTTTAAGCAACTTGATTTTGATTTTTAATTTTGTCGATAAAGGAAAATCAGTTTTATACCTAAATGTAAAATTATAGAATTTTCCAAATGCACT
>NW_024393717.1:0-9429 GCF_016617805.1 Bactrocera tryoni
TCTTTCAGTAAGATGAAGAATGTTAATTAACTTAGATATGTAAAGTTAATGATTAGAAGCTACTCAATATCGATTGCTAGATGTGTATGTACAAGAAAATCGACCTTATGCATAAATATAAGATTTTGGAATTCTTCCAAATGCACAGCCGTTATGGCTTTATGCCTCTTTCAGTAAGATGAAGAATGTTAATTAACTTAAATATGTAAAGTTAATGATTAGAAGCTACTCAATATCGATTGCTAGATGTGTGTATACAAGAAAATCGACCTTATGCGTAAATATAAGATTTTGGAATTCTTCCAAATGCACAGCCGTTATGGCTTTATGCCTCTTTCAGTAAGATGAAGAATGTTAATTAACTTAATATCGGCTGCTTAATGCGCACATACAAGAAAATCGAATTTATATCCAAATATAAGTTTTTGGAATTCTTGCAAATGCACTGCCGTTATGGCTCTATGCACTCTTCAGTAAGATGTAAAAGCTTAATTAATTTAAACATGTGAAGTTAACGATTAGAAGCTACTTAATATCGATTGCTGGATGTGTACGTACAAGATAATCGACCTTATACATAAATATAAGATTTTTAAATTCTTCCAAATGCACTGCCGTTATGGCTTTATGCCAACTTCAGTAAGATGAAGAAAGTTAGTTAACTTAAATATGTAAAGTTAATGATTAGAAGCTACTCAATATCGACTGCTAATTGCGCGAATACAAGGAAATCGACTTTATACCTAAATATAAGATTTTGGAATTCTTCCAAATGCTCTGCCGTTATGGCTTTATGCACTCTTCAGAAGATGTAAAAGCTTAATTAATTTAAAAATGAAAAGTTAATGAAAAGAAGCTACTCAGTATCGACTGCTAAATGCGCATATACAAGAAAATCGAATTTATATCCAAATATAAGGTTTTGGAATTCTTGCAAATGCACTGCCGTTATGGCTTTATATCAACTTCGGTAAGATGAAGAAAGTCAATTAACTTAAATATGTGAAGTTAATGTTCAGAAGCTAGACAATATCGACTGCTAAATGCGTATATATAAGAAAATCGAATTTATATCTAAATATAAGATTTTGGAATTCTTCCAAATGCACCGCCATTATGGCTTTATGTCAACTTCGGTAAAATGAAGAAAGTCAATTAGCTTAAATATGTGAAGTTAGTGATTTGAAGCAATGCAAAATCGATTACTAAATGCGTGTATACAAGAAAATCTACTTTATATCTAAATATAAGATTTTGGAATTCTTCCAAATGCCGTTATGGCTTCATGCCAACTTCAGTAAGATGAAGAAATTTAATTAACTTAAATATGTGAAGCTAATGATTTGAAGCTACTCAATATCATTTGCTGGATGTGTGTATGCAAGAAAATCGACTTTATATCTAAATATAGGATTTTGGAATTCTTCCAAATGCACTGCCGTTATGGCTTTATGTAAACTTTAGTAAGATGTAAAAGCTTAATTAATTGAAATATGTAAAGTTAATGAATAGAAGCTACTCAATATCGACTGCTAATTGCGTATATACAAGAAAATCGAATTAATATCCAATTAAAAGATTTTGAAATTCTTACAAATGCACTGCTGTTATGGCTTTATGTCAACTTCGGTAAAATGAAGAAAGTCAATTAACTTAAATATGTGAAGTTAGTGATTTGTAGCAATGCAAAATCGCTTACTAAATGCGTATATACAAGAAAATCGATTTTACATATATCTAAAAATAAGATTTTGGAATTCTTCCAAATGCGGTTATGGCTTTATGCCAACTTCAGTAAGATGAAGAAAGTTAATTAACTTAAATATGTGAAGCTAATGATTTGAAGCTACTCAATATCGATTGCTGGGTGTGTGTATGCAAGAAAATCGATTTTATATCTAAATATAAGATTTTGGACTTCTTCCAAATGCACTGCCGTTATGGCTTTATGTCAACTTCAGTAAAATGTAAAAGGTTAATTAACGTAAATATGAAAAGTTAATGAATAGAAACTACTCAATATCGACTGCTAAATGCGTACAAACAAGAAAATCGACTTTATATCTAAATATAAGATTATGGAATTTTTGAAAATGCACTGCCGTTATGGCTTTATGTCAACTTCGGTAAGATGAACAAAGTTAATAATCTTAAATATGTTAAGTTAATGCTCAGAAGCTACTCAATATCGATTGCAAGATGTGTGTATACAAGAAAATCGAATTTACATATATCTAAATATAAGATTATGGAATTTTTCCAAGTGAACCGCCGTTATGGCTTAATGTCAACTTCAGTAAGATGTTAAAGCTTAGTTAATTTAAATATGTAAATTTAATGAATAGAAGCTACTCAATATCGACTGCTAAATGCGTATATACAAGAAAATCGGCTTTATATCTAAATATAGGGTTTTGGATTTCTTCCAAATGCACAGTCGTTATGGCTTTATGCCAACTTCTGTAAGATGAAGAAAGTTAATTAACTTAAATATGTAAAGTTAATGATAAGAAGCTACTTAATAGCGACTGCTAAATGCATATATACAAGAAAATCGACTTTATATCTAAATATAAGGTTTTGGATTTCTTCCAAATGCACAGTCGTTATGGCTTTATGCCAATTTCGGTAAGATGATGAAAGTTAAATATTTGAAGTTAATGATTAGAAGCTACTCAATATCGACTGCTAAATGAGCATATACAAGAAAATCGAATTTATATCCAAATATAAGGTTTTGGAATTCTTTCAAATGCACTGCCGTTATGGCGTTATGCACTCTTCAGTAAGATGTAAAAGCTTAATTAATTTAAATATGAAAAGTTAGAGAAAAGAGGCTACTCAATGTCGACTGCTAAATGCGCATATACAAGAAAATCGAATTAATATCCAAATAGAAGATTTTGGAATTCTTCCAAATGCGGTTATGGCTTTATGCCAACTTCAGTAAGATGAAGAAAGTTAATAATCTTAAACATGTAAAGTTAATGTTCAGAAGTTGCAGAATATCGACTGCCAGATGCGTATATACAAGAAAATCGAATTTATATCTAAATATAAGATTTTGGAATTCTTCCAAATGTCGTTTTGGCTTTATGCCAACTTCAGTAAGATGAAGAAAGTTAGTTAACTTAAATATGTGAAGTTAAAGATTAGAAGCTACTCAATATCGATTGCTGGATGTGCATGTACAAGACAATCGACCTTATACATAAATATAAGAGTTTGGAATTCATCCAAATGCACTGCCGTTAAGGCTTTATGCCTCTTTTAGTAAGATGAAGAATGTTAATTAACTTAAATATGTAAAGTTAATGATTAGAAGCTACTCAATATCGATTGGTAGATGTGTGTATACAAGAAAATCGACTTTATACCTAAATATAAGATTTGGGAATTCTTCGAAATGCACTGCCGTTATGGTTTTATGCCAACTTCAGTAAGATGAAGAAAGTTAACTAAGTTAATCGAAAATCGAATTTATATCCAAATATAAGGTTTTGGAATTCTTTCAAATGCACTGCCGTTATGGCGTTATGCACTCTTCAGTAAGATGTAAAAGCTTAATTAATTTAAATATGAAAAGTTAGAGAAAAGAGGCTACTCAATGTCGACTGCTAAATGCGCATATACAAGAAAATCGAATTAATATCCAAATAGAAGATTTTGGAATTCTTACAAATGGACTGCCGTTATGGCTTTATGCCAACTTCAGTAAGATGAAGAAAGTTAATAATCTTAAACATGTAAAGTTAATGTTCAGAAGTTGCAGAATATCGACTGCCAGATGCGTATATACAAGAAAATCGAATTTATATCTAAATATAAGATTTTGGAATTCTTCCAAATGTCGTTTTGGCTTTATGCCAACTTCAGTAAGATGAAGAAAGTTAGTTAACTTAAATATGTGAAGTTAAAGATTAGAAGCTACTCAATATCGATTGCTGGATGTGCATGTACAAGACAATCGACCTTATACATAAATATAAGAGTTTGGAATTCATCCAAATGCACTGCCGTTAAGGCTTTATGCCTCTTTCAGTAAGATGAAGAATGTTAATTAACTTAAATATGTAAAGTTAATGATTAGAAGCTACTCAATATCGATTGTTAGATGTGTGTATACAAGAAAATCGACTTTATACCTAAATATAAGATTTGGGAATTCTTCCAAATGCACTGCCGTTATGGTTTTATGCCAACTTCAGTAAGATGAAGAAAGTTAACTAAGTTAAATATTTGAAGGTAATGATTAGAAGCTACTCAATATCGATTGCTAGATGAGTGTATACAAGAAAGTCGACTTTATATCTAAACATAAGATTTTGGAATTCTTCCAAATGCACTGCCGTTATGGCTTTATGTCAACTTCGGTAAGATGAAGAAAGTTAATTAACTTAAATATGTGAAGTTAATAATTAGAAGCTACTCAATATCGAATTGCTGGGTGTGTTTATGGAAGAAAATCGACTTTATATCTAAATATAAGATTTTGGAATTCTACCAAATGCACTGCCGTTATGGCTTTATGTCAACTTCAGTAAGATGTTAAAGCTTAGTTAATTTAAATATGTAAATTTAATGAATAGAAGCTACTCAATATCGACTGCTAAATGCGTATATACAAGAAAATCGGCTTTATATCTAAATATAGGGTTTTGGATTTCTTCCAAATGCACAGTCGTTATGGCTTTTTGCCAACTTCTGTAAGATGAAGAAAGTTAATTAACTTAAATATGTAAAGTTAATGATAAGAAGCTACTTAATAGCGACTGCTAAATGCATATATACAAGAAAATCGACTTTATATCTAAATATAAGGTTTTGGATTTCTTCCAAATGCACAGTCGTTATGGCTTTATGCCAATTTCGGTAAGATGAAGAAAGTTAAATATTTGAAGTTAATGATTAGAAGCTACTCAATATCGATTGCCAAACGAGCATATACAATAAAATCGAATTTATATCCAAATATAAGGTTTTGGAATTCTTGCAAATGCACTGCCGTTATGGCTTTATGTCAACTTCGGTAAGATGAAGAAAGTCAATTAATTTAAATATGTGAAGTTAATGTTCAGAAGCTAGACAATATCGACTGCTAAATTCGTATATACAAGCAAATCGAATTTATATCTAAATATAAGATTTTGGAATTCTTCCAAATGCACTGCCGTTATGGCTTTATGCCAACTTCAGTAAGATTGAGAAAGTTAATTATTTGAAGTTAATGATTAGAAGCTACTCAATATCGATTGCTAGATTTGTGTATACAAGAAAATCGACTTTATACCTAAATATAAGATTTTGGAATTCTTCCAAATGCACTGCCGTTATGGCTTTATGCACTCTTCAGTAAGATGTGAAAGCTTTATTAATTTAAATATGAAAAGTTAATGAATAGAAGCTACTCAATATCGACTGCTAAATGCGCACATACAAGAAAATCGAATTTATATCCAAATATAAGGTTTTGGAATTCTTGCAAATGCACTGCCGTTATGGCTTTATGCACTCTTCAGTAAGATGTAAAAGCTTAATTAATTTAAATATGTGAAGTTAATGATTTGAAGCTACTCAATATCGATTGCTGGATGTGTGTGTACAAGATAATCGACCTTATACATAAATATAAGATTTTTAAATTCTTCCAAATGCACTGCCGTTATGGCTTTATGCCAACTTCAGTAAGATGAAGAAAGTTAGTTAACTTAAATATGTAAAGTTAATGATTAGAAGCTACTCAATATCGACTGCTAAAAGCGCATATACAAGGAAATCGAATTTATACCTAAATATAAGATTTTGGAATTCTTCCAAATGCACTGCTGTTATGGCTTTATGCACTCTTCAGAAGATGTAAAAGCTTAATTAATTTAAAAGTGAAAAGTTAATGAATAGAAGCTACTCAATATCGATTGCTGGATGTGTATGTACAAGATAATCGACCTTATATCCAAATATAAGGTTTTGGAATTCTTACAAATGCACAGCCGTTATGGCTTTATGCCTTTTCAGTAAGATGTAAAAGCTTAATTAATTTAAATATGAAAAGTTAATGAATAGAAGCTACTCAATATCGACTGCTAAATGCGCATATACAAGAAAATCGAATTTATATCCAAAGATAAGGTTTTGGAATTCTTGCAAATGCACTGCCGTTATGGCTTTATGCCTCTTTCAGTAAGATGAAGAATGTTAATTAACTTAGATATGTAAAGTTAATGATTAGAAGCTACTCAATATCGATTGCTAGATGTGTATGTACAAGAAAATCGACCTTATGCATAAATATAAGATTTTGGAATTCTTCCAAATGCACAGCCGTTATGGCTTTATGCCTCTTTCAGTAAGATGAAGAATGTTAATTAACTTAAATATGTAAAGTTAATGATTAGAAGCTACTCAATATCGATTGCTAGATGTGTGTATACAAGAAAATCGACCTTATGCGTAAATATAAGATTTTGGAATTCTTCCAAATGCACAGCCGTTATGGCTTTATGCCTCTTTCAGTAAGATGAAGAATGTTAATTAACTTAATATCGGCTGCTTAATGCGCACATACAAGAAAATCGAATTTATATCCAAATATAAGTTTTTGGAATTCTTGCAAATGCACTGCCGTTATGGCTCTATGCACTCTTCAGTAAGATGTAAAAGCTTAATTAATTTAAACATGTGAAGTTAACGATTAGAAGCTACTTAATATCGATTGCTGGATGTGTACGTACAAGATAATCGACCTTATACATAAATATAAGATTTTTAAATTCTTCCAAATGCACTGCCGTTATGGCTTTATGCCAACTTCAGTAAGATGAAGAAAGTTAGTTAACTTAAATATGTAAAGTTAATGATTAGAAGCTACTCAATATCGACTGCTAATTGCGCGAATACAAGGAAATCGACTTTATACCTAAATATAAGATTTTGGAATTCTTCCAAATGCTCTGCCGTTATGGCTTTATGCACTCTTCAGAAGATGTAAAAGCTTAATTAATTTAAAAATGAAAAGTTAATGAAAAGAAGCTACTCAGTATCGACTGCTAAATGCGCATATACAAGAAAATCGAATTTATATCCAAATATAAGGTTTTGGAATTCTTGCAAATGCACTGCCGTTATGGCTTTATGTCAACTTCGGTAAGATGAAGAAAGTCAATTAACTTAAATATGTGAAGTTAATGTTCAGAAGCTAGACAATATCGACTGCTAAATGCGTATATATAAGAAAATCGAATTTATATCTAAATATAAGATTTTGGAATTCTTCCAAATGCACCGCCATTATGGCTTTATGTCAACTTCGGTAAAATGAAGAAAGTCAATTAGCTTAAATATGTGAAGTTAGTGATTTGAAGCAATGCAAAATCGATTACTAAATGCGTGTATACAAGAAAATCTACTTTATATCTAAATATAAGATTTTGGAATTCTTCCAAATGCCGTTATGGCTTCATGCCAACTTCAGTAAGATGAAGAAATTTAATTAACTTAAATATGTGAAGCTAATGATTTGAAGCTACTCAATATCATTTGCTGGATGTGTGTATGCAAGAAAATCGACTTTATATCTAAATATAGGATTTTGGAATTCTTCCAAATGCACTGCCGTTATGGCTTTATGTAAACTTTAGTAAGATGTAAAAGCTTAATTAATTGAAATATGTAAAGTTAATGAATAGAAGCTACTCAATATCGACTGCTAAATGCGTATATACAAGAAAATCGAATTTATATCTAAATATAAGATTTTGGAATTCTTCCAAATGCACCGCCATTATGGCTTTATGTCAACTTCGGTAAAATGAAGAAAGTCAATTAGCTTAAATATGTGAAGTTAGTGATTTGAAGCAATGCAAAATCGATTACTAAATGCGTGTATACAAGAAAATCTACTTTATATCTAAATATAAGATTTTGGAATTCTTCCAAATGCCGTTATGGCTTCATGCCAACTTCAGTAAGATGAAGAAATTTAATTAACTTAAATATGTGAAGCTAATGATTTGAAGCTACTCAATATCATTTGCTGGATGTGTGTATGCAAGAAAATCGACTTTATATCTAAATATAAGATTTTGGAATTCTTCCAAATGCACTGCCGTTATGGCTTTATGTCAACTTCGGTAAGATGAAGAAAGTCAATTAACTTAAATATGTGAAGTTAATGTTCAGAAGCTAGACAATATCGACTGCTAAATGCGTATATACAAGAAAATCGAATTTATATCTAAATATAAGATTTTGGAATTCTTCCAAATGCACCGCCATTATGGCTTTATGTCAACTTCGGTAAAATGAAGAAAGTCAATTAGCTTAAATATGTGAAGTTAGTGATTTGAAGCAATGCAAAATCGATTACTAAATGCGTGTATACAAGAAAATCGACTTTATATCTAAATATAGGATTTTGGAATTCTTCCAAATGCCGTTATGGCATTATGCCAACTTCAGTAAGATGAAGAAATTTAATTAACTTAAATATGTGAAGCTAATGATTTGAAGCTACTCAATATCGTTTGCTGGATGTGTGTATGCAAGAAAATCGACTTTATATCTAAATATAAGATTTTGGAATTCTTCCAAATGCACTGCCGTTATGGCTTTATGTAAACTTTAGTAAGATGTAAAAGCTTAATTAATTGAAATATGTAAAGTTAATGAATAGAAGCTACTCAATATCGACTGCTAATTGCGTATATACAAGAAAATCGAATTAATATCCAATTAAAAGATTTTGAAATTCTTACAAATGCACTGCTGTTATGGCTTTATGTCAACTTCGGTAAAATGAAGAAAGTCAATTAACTTAAATATGTGAAGTTAGTGATTTGTAGCAATGCAAAATCGCTTACTAAATGCGTATATACAAGAAAATCGATTTTACATATATCTAAAAATAAGATTTTGGAATTCTTCCAAATGCGGTTATGGCTTTATGCCAACTTCAGTAAGATGAAGAAAGTTAATTAACTTAAATATGTGAAGCTAATGATTTGAAGCTACTCAATATCGATTGCTGGGTGTGTGTATGCAAGAAAATCGATTTTATATCTAAATATAAGATTTTGGAATTCTTCCAAATGCACTGCCGTTATGGCTTTATGTCAACTTCAGTAAAATGTAAAAGGTTAATTAACGTAAATATGAAAAGTTAATGAATAGAAACTACTCAATATCGACTGCTAAATGCGTACAAACAAGAAAATCGACTTTATATCTAAATATAAGATTATGGAATTTTTGAAAATGCACTGCCGTTATGTGGCTTTATGTCAACTTCGGTAAGATGAACAAAGTTAATAATCTTAAATATGTTAAGTTAATGCTCAGAAGCTACTCAATATCGATTGCAAGATGTGTGTATACAAGAAAATCGAATTTACATATATCTAAATATAAGATTATGGAATTTTTCCAAGTGAA
>NW_024393718.1:0-7777 GCF_016617805.1 Bactrocera tryoni
CATAAAGCCAAAACGACAGCGCATTTGGATAAAAATCCATAATTTTACATTTAGGTGTAAAACCGACTTTCTTTCATGTACAAATTTAGAAATCCATATCAAATTGCTTCAAATTAATAATCTCACATATTAAAGTTAATTAACCCTCACCATCTTACTCAAGTTGACATAAGACCATAACGGCAGAGCATTTGGAAAAATACCACAATTTTTCTTTTAGGTATAAAACCAACTTTCCTGCATGTACACTTTTAGAAATCCATATCAAGTTGCTTCAAATTTTTAAATTCACATATTAAAGTTAATTAACTTTCTTCCTCTTACAGAATTTGGCATAAAGCCAAAACGGCAGTGCATTTGGAAAAATTTCACAATTTTACATTTGGGTGTAAAACCGATATTCTGGCATGTACACTTTTAGAAATACATATCAAGTTGTTTCAAATTAATAAATTCACATATTAAAGTTAATTAACTTTCTTCATCTTACTAAAATTTTCATAAAGCCATAACGGTAGTACATTTGGAAAAATTCCACAATTTTACATTTATGTATAAAATCGATATTCTGGCAAGTAGACTTTTAAAAATCCATATCAACTTGTTTCAAATTATTAAATTCACATATTAAAGTTAATTAACTTTCTTCATTTTACAGAACTTACAGAAGTCGGCATAAAGCCACAACGGCAGTGCATTTGGAAAAATACCACAATTTTACATTCCGGTATAAAACCGATTTTCTTGCATGTACGCAATTAAAAATCCATAACAAATTGCTTCAAATTATTAAACTCACATATTAAAGTTAAATTAACTTTTTTCATCTTACTAAAGTCGGCATGAAGCCAAAATGGCAGTGCATTTGAAAAAATTCCACAATTTTATATTTAGGTATCAAACCGATTTTCCTGCATTTAAACATTTAGCTCCATATCGAGTTTATTCAAGTCATTAACGTCACATATTAAAGTAAATTAACTTTCTCCATTTGACTGAAGTTGGCATAAAGCCATAACGGTAGTGCATTTAGAAAAATTCCACAATTTTACATTTAGATATAAAACCGATATTCTGGCATGTACACTTTTAGAAATCCATATCAATTTGTTTCAAATTATTAAATTCACATATTAAAGTTAACTGACTTTCTTCATCTTACAGAATTCGGCATAAAGCCAAAACGGCAGTGCATTTGGAAAAATTCCACAATTTTACATTTAGGTATAAAACCGATATTCTGGCATGTACGCATTTAGAAATCCATATCTAGATGCTGCAAATCATTAGCTTCACATATTAAAGTTAATTAACCCTCACCATCTTACTCAAGTTGACATAAAACCATAACGGCAGCGCATTTGGAAAAAATTCCATAATTTTACATTTAAGTGTAAAACCGACTTTCTTGCACGTACACATTTAGAAATCTATATCAAATTGCTTCAAATTAATAAATTCACATATTAAAGTTAATTAATCTTCTTCATCTTACTGAAGTTGGCATAAAGCCTTAACGGCAGTGCATTTGGAAAAATACCACAATTTTACATTTAGGTATAAAACCGATATTCTGGCATGTGCACATTTAGAAATCCATATAATGTTGTTTCAAATTATTAAATTCACATATTAAAGTTAATTAACTTTCTTCATCTTACAGAAGTTGGCATAAGGCCATAACGGAAGTGCATTTGGAAAAATTCCACAATTTTACATTTAGGTATAAAACCGATATTCTGGCATGTACACTTTTAGAAATCCATATCAAGTTGTTTCAAATTATTAAAATCACATATTAAAGTTAATTATTCTTCTTCATCTCCCTGAAGTTGGCATAAAACCTTAACGGCAGTGCATTTGGAAAAATTCCACAATTTTACATTTAGGTATAAAACCGACTTTCTTGCATGTACACATTTAGAAATCCATATAAAGTTGTTTCAAATTATTAAATTCACATATTAAAGTTAATTAACTTTCTTCATCTTACAGAACTTGGCATAAAGCCAAAACGACAGTGCAATTGGAAAAATTCCACAATTATACATATCGGTATAAAACCGATTTTCTGGCAAGTACACATTTAGAAATCCACATCAAATTGCTTCAAATCATTAGCTTCAAATATTAAAGTTAATTAACTTTCTTCATCTTACTAAAGTTGGCATAAAGCCATAACGGTAGTGCATTTGGAAAAATTCCACAATTTTACATTTAGGTATAAAACCGATATTCTGGCATGTACAATTTTAGAAATCCATATCAAGTTGTTTCAAATTTTTAAATTCACACATTAAAGTTAATTATTCTTCTTCTTTTCACTGAAGTTGGCATAAAGCCAAAACGGCAGTGCATTTTGAAAAATTCCACAATTTTACATTTAGGTATAAAACCGGTTTTTCTTCATCTAAACATTAAGCAATCCATTTCCAGTTGATTCAAGTCATTATCGTCACATATTTAAGTTAATTAACCTTCTCCATTTTACTGAAATTGGCATAAAGCCAAAACGGTAGTGCATTTGGAAAAATTCCACAATTTTACATTTAGGTATAAAACCGATTTTCCTGCATTTAAACATTTAACAATTCATATCAAGTTGTTTTAAATTATTAAATTCAAATATTAAAGTTAATTAACTTTCTTCATCTTACTAGAGTTGGCATAAGGCCACAACGGAAGTGCATTTGGAAAAATTCCACAATTTTACATTTAGGTATAAAACCGATATTCTGGCATGTACAATTTTAGAAATCCATATCAAGTTGTTTCAAATTTTTAAATTCACATATTAAAGTTAATTATTCTTCTTCATCTCACTGAAGTTGGCATAAAACCTTAACGGCAGTGCATTTGGAAAAATTCCACAATTTTACATTTAGGTATAAAACCGATATTCTGGCATGTACACTTATAGAAATCCATATCAAGTTGTTTCAAATTATTAAAATCACATATTAAAGTTAATTATTCTTCTTCATCTCACTGAAGTTGGCATAAAACCTTAACGGCAGTGCATTTGGAAAAATTCCACAATTTTACATTTAGGTATAAAACCGACTTTCTTGCATGTACACATTTAGAAATCCATATAAAGTTGTTTTAAATTATTAAATTCACATATTAAAGTTAATTAACTTTCTTCATCTTACAGAACTTGGTATAAAGCCAAAACGACAGTGCAATTGGAAAAATTCCACAATTATACATATCGGTATAAAACCGATTTTCTGGCAAGTACACATTTAGAAATCCACATCAAATTGCTTCAAATCATTAGCTTCAAATATTAAAGTTAATTAACTTTCTTCATCTTACTAAAGTTGGCATAAAGCCATAACGGTAATGCATTTTGAAAAATTCCACAATTTTACATTTAGGTATAAAACCGATATTCTGGCATGTACAATTTTAGAAATCCATATCAAGTTGTTTCAAATTATTAAACTCACATATTAAAGTTAATTATTCTTCTTCTTTTCACTGAAGTTGGCATAAAGCCAAAACGGCAGTGCATTTGGAAAAATTCCACAATTTTACCTTTAGGTATAAAACCGATATTCTGGCATGTACACTTTTAGAAATCCATATCAAGTTGTTTCAAATTATTAAAATCATTAATTATTCTTCTTCATCTCACTGAAGTTGGCATAAAACCTTACCGGTAGTGCATTTGGAAAAATTCCACAATTTTACATTTAGGTATAAAACCGACTTTCTTGCATGTACACATTTAGAAATCCATATAAAGTTGTTTCAAATTATTAAATTCACATATTAAAGTTAATTAACTTTCTTCATCTTAATGAAGTTGGCATAAAGCCATAACGGTAGTGCATTTGGAAAAATTCCACAATTTTACATTTAGGTATAAAACCGATATTCTGGCATGTACACTTTTAGAAATCCATATCAAGTTGTTTTAAATTATTAAATTCACATATTAAAGTTAATTAACTTTCTTCATCTTACAAAAGTTGGCATAAAGCCAAAACCCCGAATGCATTTGGAAAAATTCCATAATTTTACATGTAAGTATAAAACCGACTTTCTTGCATGTACACATTTAGAAATCCATATCAAGTTGCTTCAAATTAATAAATTCACATATTAAAGTTAATTAATCTTCTTCATCTTAATGAAGTTGGCATAAAGCCATAACGGCAGTGCATTTGGAAAAATTCCACAATTTTACCTTTAGGTATAAAACCGACTTTCTTGCATGTGCACTTTTAGAAATCCATATAATGTTGTTTCAAAATATTAAATTCACATATTAAAGTTAATTAACTTTCTTCATCTTACTCAAGTTGACATAAGACCATAACGGCAGTACATCTGGAAAAAATTCCATAATTATACATTTAGGTATAAAACCGACTTTTTTGCATGTTCACATTTAGAAATCCATATCAAGTTGCTTCAAATTAATAAATTCACATATTAAAGTTTATTAATCTTCTTCATCTTAATAAAGTTGGCATAAAGCCATAACGGCAGTGCATTTGGAAAAATTCCACAATTTTACATTTAGGTATAAAACCGACTTTCTTGCATGTACACATTTAGAAATCCAGTTAAACGTAACTTTTTTCATATTACAGAACTTGGCATAAAGCCAAAACGAAAGTGCATTTGGAAAAATTCCACAATTTTACATTTCGGTATAAAACCGACTTTCTTGCATGTACACATTTAGAAATCCATGTCAAGTTGCTTCAAATTAATAAATTGACATATTAAAGTTTATTAATCTTCTTCATCTTAATGAAGTTGGCATAAAGCCATAACGGTAGTGCATTTGGAAAAATTCCACAATTTTACATTTAGGTATAAAACCGATTTTCCTGCATTTAAACATTTACCAATTCATATCAAGTTCTTTTAAATTATTAAATTCAAATATTAAAGTTAATTAACTTTCTTCGTCTTACTAAAGTTGGCATAAGGCCATAACGGAAGTGCATTTGGAAAAATTCCACAATTTTACATTTAGGTATAAAACCGATATTCTGGCATGTACACTTTTAGAAATCCATATCAAGTTGTTTCAAATTATTAAAATCACATATTAAAGTTAATTATTCTTCTTCATCTCCCTGAAGTTGGCATAAAACCTTAACGGCAGTGCATTTGGAAAAATTCCACAATTTTACATTTAGGTATAAAACCGACTTTCTTGCATGTACACATTTAGAAATCCATATAAAGTTGTTTCAAATTATTAAATTCACATATTAAAGTTAATTAACTTTCTTCATCTTACTCAAGTTGACATAAGACCATAACGGCAGTACATCTGGAAAAAATTCCATAATTATACATTTAGGTATAAAACCGACTTTTTTGCATGTACACATTTAGAAATCCATATCAAGTTGCTTCAAATTAATAAATTCACATATTAAAGTTTATTAATCTTCTTCATCTTAATGAAGTTGGCATAAAGCCATAACGGCAGTGCGTTTGGAAAAATTCCACAATTTTACATTTAGGTATAAAACCGACTTTCTTGCATGTACACATTTAGAAATCCATATCAAGTTGCTTCAAATTAATAAATTCACATATTAATGTTAACTTTTTTCATATTACAGAACTTGGCATAAAGCCAAAACGAAAGTGCATTTGGAAAAATTCCACAATTTTACATTTAGGTATAAAACCGATTTTCTGGCAAGTACACATTTAGAAATCCATATCAAATTGCTTCATATCATCAGCTTCACATATTAAAGTTAATTAACTTTCTTCATCTTACTCAAGTTGACATAAGACGACAACGGCAGTTCATTTGGAAAAAATTCCATATTTATACATTTAGATATACGACTTTCGTGCCTGTACACATTTAGAAATCCATATCAAGTTGCTTCAAATTAATAAATTCACATATTAATGTTAACTTTTTTCATATTACAGAACTTGGCATAAAGCCAAAACGAAAGTGCATTTGGAAAAATTCCACAATTTTACATTTCGGTATAAAACCGATTTTCTGGCAAGTACACATTTAGAAATCCATATCAAATTGCTTCAAATCATCAGCTTCACATATTTAAGTTAATTAACCTTCTCCATTTTACTGAAATTGGCATAAAGCCAAAACGGTAGTGCATTTGGAAAAATCCCACAATTTTACATTTAGGTATAAAACCGATTTTCCTGCATTTAAACATTTAACAATTCATATCAAATTGTTTTAAATTATTAAATTCAAATATTAAAGTTAATTAACTTTCTTCATCTTACTAAGGTTGGCATAAGGCCATAACGGAAGTGCATTTGGAAAAATTCCACAATTTTACATTTAGGTATAAAACCGATATTCTGGCATGTACAATTTTAGAAATCCATATCAAGTTGTTTCAAATTATTAAATTCACATATTAAAGTTAATTATTCTTCTTCTTTTCACTGAAGTTGGCATAAAGCCAAAACGGCAGTGCATTTGAAAAAATTCCACAATTTTACCTTTAGGTATAAAAATGATATTCTGGCATGTACACTTTTAGAAATCCATATCAAGTTGTTTCAAATTATTAAAACCACATATTAAAGTTAATTATTCTTCTTCATCTCACTGAAGTTGGCATAAAACCTTAACGGCAGTGCATTTGGAAAAATTCCACAATTTTACATTTAGGTATAAAACCGACTTTCTTGCATGTACACATTTAGAAATCCATATAAAGTTGTTTCAAATTATTAAATACTCATATTAAAGTTAATTAACTTTCTCCATCTTACAGAAGTTGGCATAATAAAGCCAAAACGGCAGTGCATTTGGAAAAATTCCACAATTTTACAGTTAGGTATAAAACCGACTTTCTTGCATGTACACATTTAGAAATCCATATTAAGTTGCTTCAAATTAATAAATTCACATATTAAAGTTAATTAATCTTCTTCATCTTAATGAAGTTGGCATAAAGCCATAACGGCAGTGCATTTGGAAAAATTCTACAATTTTACTTTTAGGTATAAAAACGATATTCTGGCATGTACACTTTTAGAAATCCATATCAAGTTGTTTTAAATTATTAAATTCACATATTAAAGTTATTTAACTTTCTTTATCTTACAGATTTTGGCATTAAGCTAAAACGACAGCACATTTGGAAAAATTCCACAATTATAAATTTCGGTATAAAACCGATTTTCTGGCAAGTACACATTCGGAAATCCACATAAAATTACTTCAAATCATTAGCTTCGCAAATTAAAATTAATTAACCCTCACCATCTTACTCAAGTTGACATAAGACCATAACGGCAGTACATTTGGAAAAAATTCCATAATTATACATTTGGGTATAAAATCGACTTTCTTGCATGTACACATTTAGATATCCATATCAAGTTGCTTCAAATTAATAAATTCACATATTAAAGTTAATTAATCTTCTTCATATTAATGAAGTTGGCATAAAGCCATAACTGCAGTGCATTTGGAAAAATTCCACAATTTTACATTTAGGTATAAAACCGATTTTCTGGCATGTGCACATTTAGAAATACATACCCAGTTTCTTCAAATCATTAGCTTTACATATTAATAATTAATCAACTTTCTTCATCTTAATAAAGTTGGCATAAAGCCATAACGGCAGTGCATTTGGAAAAATTCCACAATTTTACATTTAGGTATAAAACCGACTTTCTTGCATGTACACATTTAGAAATCCATATAAAGTTGTTTCAAATTATTAAATTCACATATTAAAGTTAATTAACTTTCTTCATCTTAATGAAGTTGGCATAAAGCCATAAC
>NW_024393719.1:0-5966 GCF_016617805.1 Bactrocera tryoni
TATACAAGAAAATCGACGTTATATCTAAAAATAAAATTATGGAATTTTAGCAAATACACTGCCGTTATGACTTTATGTCAACTTCAGTAAGATGAAGCAGGTTAATTAACTTAAATATGTGAAGTTAATGATTTGAAGCATTTCAATATCGATTGCTAAATGTCAATATCTACAAAAAAATAGACTTTATACATAAATATAAGATTTTAGAATTCTTCCAAATGCACTGCCGTTATGGCTTTATGTCACTTTCAGTAAAATGAAGAAGGTTAACTAACTTAAATATGTGAAGTTAATGATTTGAAGCATTTCAATATCGATTGCTAAATGTCAATATATACAAAAAAACGACCTTATACATAAATATAAGATTTTGGAATTCTTCCAAATGCCCTGCCGTTATGGCTTTATGTCACTTTCATTAAGATGTAAAAGGTTAATTAACTTAAATATGTAAAGGTTCAGAAGCTACACAATATCGATTGCTACAAGCGAATATACAAGAAAATCGATTTTATACATAAATCTAAGATTTTGGAATTCTTCCACATGCAATGCCGTTATAGCTTTATGTCAACTTCAGTAAGATGATGAAGGTTAATTAACATAAATATGTGAAGTTAATGATTTGAAGCATTTCAATATCGATTGCTAAATGTCAATATATACAAAAAAATAGACTTAATAAATAAATATAAGATTTTAGAATTCTTCCAAATGCACTGCCGATATGGCTTTATGTCAACTTCAGTAAGATGAAGAAGGTTCATTAACTTAAATATGTGAAGTTAATGATTTGACGCATTTCAATATCGATTGCTAAATGTCAATATCTACAAAAAAATAGACTTTATACATAAATATAAGATTTTAGAATTCTTCCAAATGCATTGCCGTTATGGCTTTATGTCACTTTAAGTAAAATGAAGAAAGTTAATTAACTTAAATATGTGAAGTTTATGACTTGAAGCACTTCAATATCGATTGCTAAATGTCAATATATACAAAAAAAACGACCTTATACATAAATATAAGATTTTGGAATTCTTCCAAATGCCCTGCCGTTATGGCTTTATGTCACTTTTATTAAGATGTAAAAGGTTAACTAACTTAAATATGTAAATGTTCAGAAGCTACACAATATCGATTGCTACAAGCGAATATACAAGAAAATCGATTTTATACATAAATCTAAGATTTTGGAATTCTTCCACATGCAATGCCGTTATAGCTTTATGTCAACTTCAGTAAGCTGATGAAGGTTAATTAACATAAATATGTGAAGTTAATGATTTGAAGCATTTCAATATCGATTGTTAAATGTCAATATATACAATAAAATAGACTTAATTTATAAATATAAGATTTTAGAATTCTTCCAAATGCACTGCTGTTATGGCGTTATGTCACTTTCAGTAAAATGAAGAAAATTAGTTAACTTAAATATATGACGTTAATGATTTGAAGCATTTCAATATCGATTGTCAAATGTCAATATATACAAAAAATAGACTTTTTACATAAATATATAAGATTTTTGATTTCTTCCAAATGCACTGCCGTTATGGCTTTATGTCACTTTCAGTAAAATGAAGAAAGTTAATAATCTTCAATATGTAAAGTTACTGTTCAGAAGCTACACAACATCAATTGCTAGGTGTGTGTATACAAGAAAATCGAATTTATATCAAACCATAAGATTATGGAATTTTTCCAAGTGCACTGCCGTTATAGCTTTATGTCAACTTCAGTAAGATGAAGAAAGTTAATTAACTTAAATATGTGAAGTTAATGATTCGAAGCATTTCAATATCGATTGTTAAATGTCAATATATACAAAAAATAGACTTAATAAATAATTATAAGATTTTAGAATTCTTCCAAATGCACTGCCGATATTGCTTTATGTCAACTTCAGTAAGATGAAGAAAATTAATTAACTTAAATATGTGAAGTTAATGATTTGAAGCATTTCAATATAGATTACTAAATGTCAATATATACAATAAAATAGACTTAATACATAAATATAAGATTTCAGAATTCTTCCAAATGCACTGCTGTTATGGCTTTATGTCACTTTCAGTAAAATGAAGAAAGTTAATAATCTTAAATATGTAAAGTTAATATTCAGAAGCTGCAGAACATCAATTGCTAGGTGTGTGTATGCAAGAAAATCGAATTTATATCAAAATATAAGATTATGGAATTTTTCCAAGTGCACTGCCGTTATAGCTTTATGTCAACTTCAGTAAGATGAAGAAAGTTAATTAACTTAAATATGTGAAGTTTATGATTTGAAGCATTTCAATATCGATTGCTAAATGTCAATATATACAAAAAATAGACTTAATAGATAATTATAAAACTTTAGAATTCTTAGAAATACACCGCTGTTATGGCTTTATGTCACTTTCAGTAAAATGAAGAAAATTAATTAACTTAAATATGTGAAGTTAATGATTTGAGGCATTTCAATATCGATTGCTAAATGTCAATATATACAAGAAAATCGATTTTATACATAAATATAAGATTTTGGAATTCTTCCAAATGCAATGCCGTTATAGCTTTATGTTAACTTCAGTAAGATGATGAAGGTTAATTAACATAAATATGTGAAGTTAATGATTTGAAGCATTTCAATATCGATTGCTAAATGTCAATATATTCAAAAAAATAGACTTAATAAATAAATAAAAGATTGAAGAATTCTTCCAAATGCACTGCCGATAGGCTTTATGTCAACTTCAGTAAGATGAAGAAAGTTAATTAACTTATATATGTGAAGTTAATGATTTGAAGCATTTCAATATCGATTGCTAAATGTCAATATATACAAAAAAATAGACTTAATACATAAATATAAGATTTTAGAATTCTTCCAAATGCACTGCCGATATGGCTTTATGTCAACTTCAGTAAAATGAAGAAAGTTAATTAACTTATATATGTGAAGTTAATGATTTGAAGCATTTCAATATCGATTGCTAAATGTCAATATATACAAAAAAAAAAGACTTAATACATAAATATAAGATTTTAGAATTCTCCCAAATGCACTGCCGTTATGGCTTTATGTCACTTTCAGTAAAATGAAGAAAGTTAATTAACTTAAATATGTGAAGTTTATGACTTGAAGCATTTCAATATCGATTGCCAAATGTCAATATATACAAAAAAATAGACTTTATACATAAATATAAGATTTTAGAATTCTTCCAAATGCACTGCCGTTTTGGCTTTATGTCAATTTCAGTAAAATGAAGAAAGTTAATTAACTTAAATATGTGATCGACGTTATACCTAAATATAAGATCATGGAATTTTAGCAAGTGCACTGCCGTTATGGCTTTATGTCAACTTCAGTAAGATGAAGAAGGTTCTTTAACTTAAATATGTGAAGTTAATGATTTGACGCATTTCAATATCGATTGCTAAATGTCAATATATTTAAAAAAATAGACTTAATACATAAATATAAGAATTTAGAATTCTTAGAAATGCACTACTGTTATGGCTTTATGTCACTTTCAGTAAAATGAAGAAAATTAATAAACTTAAATATGTGAAGTTAATGATTTGAAGCATTTCAATATCGATTGCCAAATGTCAATATATACATAAAAGTAGACTTTATACATAAATATATAAGATTTTAGATTTCTTCCAAATGCACTGCCGTTATGGCTTTATGTCACTTTCTGTAAAATGGAGAAAGTTAATACTTAAATATGTAAAGTTAATGTTTAGAAGCTACACGTTATCAATTGCTAGATGTACGTATACAAGAAAACCGAATTTATGTATATCAAAATATAAGATTATGGAATTTTTCCAAGTGCACTGCCGTTATAGCTTTATGTCAACTTCAGTAAGATGAAGAAGGTTAACTAACTTAAATATGTGAAGGTTATGATTTGAAGCATGTCAATATCGATTGCTAAATGTCAATATATACAAAAAAAACGACCTTATAAATAAATATAAGATTTTGGAATTCTTCCAAATGCAATGCCGTTATAGCTTTATGTCAACTTCAGTAAGATGTAAAAGGTTAATTAACTTAAATATGTAAATGTTCAGAAGCTACACAATATCGATTGCTACAAGCGAATATACAAGAAAATCGATTTTATACATAAATCTAAGATTTTGGAATTCTTCCAAATGCAATGCCGTTATAGCTTTATGTCAACTTCAGTAAGGTGATGAAGGTTAATTAACATAAATATGTGAAGTTAATGATTTGAAACATTTCAATATCGATTGCTAAATGTCAATATATACAAGAAAATCGATTTTATACATAAATCTAAGATTTTGGAATTCTTCCAAATGCAATGCCGTTATAGCTTTATTTCAACTTCAGTAAGATGATGAAGGTTAATTAACATAAATATGTGAAGTTAATGATTTGAAGAATTTCAATATCGATTGCTAAATGTCAATATATACAAAAAATAGACTTAATAAATAAATATAAGATTTTAGAATTCTTCCAAATGCACTGCCGATATGGCTTTATGTCAACTTCAGTAAGATGAAGAAAGTTAATTAACTTATATATGTGAAGATCATGGAATTTTAGCAAGTGCACTGCCGTTATGGCTTTATGTCAACTTCAGTAAGATGAAGAAGGTTCATTAACTTAAATATGTGAAGTTAATGATTTAGCGCATTTCAATATAGATTGCTAAATGTCAATATATACAATAAAATAGACTTAATACATAAATATAAGATTTTAGAATTCTTCCAAATGCACTGCTGTTATGGCTTTATATCACTTTCAGTAAAATGAAGAAAATTAGTTAACTTAAATATATGACGTTAATGATTTGAAGCATTTCAATATCGATTGCCAAATGTCAATATATACAAAAAATAGACTTTATACATAAATATATAAGATTTTTGATTTCTGCCAAATGCACTGCCGTTATGGCTTTATGCCACTTTCAGTAAAATGAAGAAAGTTAATAATCTTAAATATGTAAAGTTAATATTCAGAAGCTACAGAACATCAATTGCTAGGTGTGTATATACAAGAAAATCGAATTTATATCAAAATATAAGATCATAGAATTTTTCCAAGTGCACTGCCGTTATAGCTTTATGTCAACTTCAGTAAGATGAAGAAAGTTAATTAACTTAAATATGTGAAGTTAATGATTCGAAGCATTTCAATATCGATTGCTAAATGTCAATATATACAAAAAAATAGACTTTATACATAAATATAAGATTTTAGAATTCTTCCAAATGCACTGCCTTTTTGGCTTTATGTCAATTTCAGTAAAATGAAGAAAGTTTATTAACTTAAATATGTGATCGACGTTATATCTAAATATAAGATCATGGAATTTTAGCAAGTGCACTGCCGTTATGGCTTTATGTCAAATTTATATGTAAGATAAAGAAGGTTCATTAACTTAAATATGTGAAGTTAATGATTTGACGCATTTCAATATCGATTGCTAAATGTCAATATATACAAAAAAATAGACTTAATACATAAATATAAGATTTTAGAATTCTGAGAAATGCACTGCTGTTATGGCTTTATGTCACTTTCAGTAAAATGAAGAAAATTAATTAACTTATATATGTGAAGTTAATGATTTGAAGCATTTCAATATCGATTGCCAAATGTCAATATATACATAAAAATAGACTTTATACATAAATATATAAGATTTTTGAATTCTTCCAAATGCACTGCTGTTATGGCTTTATGTCACTTTCAGTAAAATGGAGAAAGTAAGCTTAAATATGTAAAGTTAATGTTTAGAAGCTACACGTTATCAATTGCTAGATGTACGTATACAAGAAAACCGAATTTATATCTAAATATAAGATTATGGAATTTTTACAAGTGCACTGCCGTTATAGCTTTATGTCAACTTCAGTAAGATGAAGAAGGTTAACTAACTTAAATATGTGAAGTTAATGATTTTAAGCAA
>NW_024393720.1:0-10808 GCF_016617805.1 Bactrocera tryoni
AAATGCACTGCCGTTATGGCTTTATGTCAACTTCGATAAGATGAAGAAGGCTAATTTACTCAAATATTTGATGTTAATGATTTAAGCAACTCAATACCGACTGTTAAATGTGTATATACAAGAAAATCGACTTTATACCTGAATATAAGATTGTCGAATTCTTCCAAATGCACTGCTGCTATGGCTTTATGTCAACTTTAGTAAGATGAAGAAGGTTAATTAACTTAAATGTGTTAAAATAATGATTTAAAGCAACTCAGTATCGACTGCTTAAATGTGTATATGCAAGAAAATCGACTTTATACCTGAATATTAGATTGTCGAATTCTTCCAAATGCACTGCCGTTATCTCTTTATGTCAACTTCAGTAAAATGAAGAGGGTTAATTATCTCAAATATTTGATGTTAATGATTTGAATCAACTCAGTATCGACTGCTAAATGTGTATATGCAAGAAAATCGACTTTATACCTGAATATTAGATTGTCGAATTCTTCCAAATGCACTGCCGTTATCTCTTTATGTCAACTTCAGTAAAATGAAGAGGGTTAATTATCTCAAATATTTGATGTTAATGATTTGAATCAACTCAGTATCGACTGCTAAATGTGTATATACAAGAAAATCGACTTTATACCTGAATATAAGACTGTCGAATTCTTCCAAATGCATTGCTGTTATGGCTTTATGTCAACTTCGATAAGATGAAGAAGGCTTATTAACTTTAATATATGATGTTAATGATTTGAAGCAACTCAACAACGACTGCTAAATGTTTATATACAAGAAAATCGACTTTATACCTGAATATAAGATTGTAGAATTCTTCCAAATGCACTGCCGTTATGGCTTTTTGTCAACTTCGGTAAGATGAAGAAGGTTAATTAACTTAAATATTTGATTTTAATGATTTGAACCAACTTAACACTGACTGCTAAATGTGTATATACAAGAAAATCGACTTTATACCTGAATATAAGATTGTCGAATTCTTCCAAATGCACTGCCGTTATGGCTTTATGTCAACTTCGATAAGATGAAGAAGGCTAATTTACTTAAATATTTGATGTTAATGATTTGAAGCAACTCAAATCGCACTGCTGAATGTGTATATACAAGAAAATCGACTTTATACCTGAATATAAGATTGTCGAATTCTTCCAAATGCACTGCCGTTATGGCTTTTTGTCAACTTCGGTAAGCTGAAGAAGGTTAATTAACTTAAATATTTGATTTTAATGATTTGAATCAACTCAACACTGACTGCTAAATGTGTATATACAAGAAAATCGACTTTATACCTGAATATAAGATTGTCGAATTCTTCCAAATGCACTGCCGTTATGGCTTTATGTCAACTTCGATGAGATGTAGAAGGCTAATTAACTTAAATATTTGATGTTAATGATTTGAACCAACTCAGCACTGACTGCTAAATGTGTATATACAAGAAAATCGACTTTATACCTGAATATAAGATTGTCGAATTCTTCCAAATGCACTGCCGTTATGGCTTTATGTCAACTTCGATAAGATGAAGAAGGCTAATTTACTTAAATATTTGATGTTAATGATTTGAAGCAACTCAATACCGACTGTCAAATGTGTATATACAAGAAAATCGACTTTATACCTGAATATAAGATTGTCGAATTCTTCCAAATGCACTGCCGTTATGGCTTTATGTCAACTTCGGTAGGATGAAGAAGGTTAATTGACTTAAATATGTTAAACTAATGATTTAACGCAACTCCATATCGACTGCTAAATGTGTATATACAAGAAATCGACTTTATACCTGAATATAAGATTGTCGAATTATTCCAAATGCAGTGCCGTTATGGCTTTATGTCAACTTCAGTAAGATGAAGAATGTTAATTAACTTAAATATGTTAAATTAATGATTTAAGGCAATTCAATATCGACTGCTAAGTGTGTATATACAAGAAAATCGACTTTATACCTGAATATAAGATTGTCGAATTATTCCAAATGCACTACCCTTATGGCTTATGTCAACTTCGGTAAGATAAAGAAAGTTAATTAACTTAAATATGTTAAATTGATGATTTAAGGCAATTCAATATCGACTGCTAAATGTGTATATACAAGAAAATCGACTTTATACCTGAATATAAGATTGTCGAATTCTTCCAAATGCACTGCCGTCATGGCATTATGTCAACTTCAGTAAAATGAAAAAGGTTATTTAATTTAAATATTTGATGTTAATGATTTGAAGCAACTCAATATCGACTGCTAAATGTGTATATACAAGAAAATCGACTTTATACCTGAATATAAGATTGTCGAATTTTTCGAAATGCACTGGCGTTATGGCTTTATGTCAACTTCAGCAAGATGACGAAAGCAATTAACTTAAATATTTGATGTTAATGATTTGAAGCAACTCAATATCGACGGCTAAATGTGCATATATGTACAAGAAAATCTACTTTACACCTGAATATAAATTTATCGAATTCTTCCAAATGCACTGCCATTATGGCTTTATGTCAACTTTAGTAAGATGAAGAAGGTTAGTTACCTTAAATATTTGATGTTAATGATTTGAAGAAATTCAATATCTATTGCTAAATATGTATATACAAGAAAATCTTCTTTATACCTGATTGTCGAATTCTTCCAATTGCACAGCCTTTATGGCTTTATGTCTACTTCAGCAAGATGAAGAAGGCTAATTAACTTAAATATTTGATGTTAATGATTTGAAGCAACTCAATATCGACTGCTAAATGTGTATATACAAGAAAATCGACTTTATACCTGAATATAAGGTGGTCGATTTCTTCCAAATGCACTGCCGTCATGGCTTTATGTCAACTTCAGTAAAATGAAGAAGGCTAATTAACTTAATTATTTGATGCTAATGATTTTAAGCAAACCAATCTCGACTGCTAAATGTGTATATGCAAGAAAATCGACTTTATACCTGAATATAAGACTGTCGAATTCTTCCAAATGCACTGCCGTTATGGCTTTATGTCAACTGCAGCAGGATGAAGAAGGCTAATTTACTTAAATATTTGATGTTAGTGATTTGAAGCAACTCAATATCGACTGCTAAATGTGTATATATGTACAAGAAAATCTACTTTACACCTGAATATAAATTTATCGAATTCTTCCAAATGCACTGCCATTATGGCTTTATGTCAACTTTAGTAAGATGAAGAAGGTTAGTTACCTTAAATATTTGATGTTAATGATTTGAAGAAATTCAATATCTATTGCTAAATATGTACATATATACAAGAAAATCGACTTTATACCTGAATATAAGGTTGTCGAATTCTTCCAAATGCACTGCCGTCATGCCTTTATGTCAACTTCAGTAAATTGAAAAAGGTTAATTAACTTAAATACTTGATGTTAATGATTTGAAGCAACTCAATATCGACGGCTAAATGTGTATATACAAGAAAATCGACTTTATACCTGAATATAAGATTGTCGAATTCTTCCAAATGCACTGCCGTTATGGTTTTATGTCAACTTCAGCAAGATGAAGGAGGTTAATTAACTTAAATATATTAAATTAGTGATTTAGGGCAATTCAGTATCGACTACTTAATGTGTATATACAAGAAAATCGACTTCATACCTGAGTATAAGATTGTCGAATTCTTCCAAATGCACTGCCGTTATGGCTTTATGTCAACTTCAGCAAGATGAGGAAGGTTAATTATCTTAAATATTTGATATTAGTGATTTAAAGAAATTCAATATCTATTGCTAAATATGTACATATATACAAGAAAATCGACTTTATACCTGAATATAAGATTGTCGAATTCTTCCAAATGCACTGCCGTCATGGCTTTAGGTCAACTTCAGTAAAATGAAAGAGGTTAATTAACTTAAATATTTGATGTTAATGATTTGAAGCAACTCAATATCGACTGCTAAATGTGTATATACAAGAAAATCTACTTTATACCTGAATATAAGATTGTCGAATTCTTCCAAATGCAATGCCGTCATGGCTTTATGTCAACTTCAGTAAAATGAAAAAGGTTAACTAACTTACACATTTGATGTTAATGATTTGAAGCAACTCAATATCGACTAATTAATGTGTATATACAAGAAAATCTACTTTACACCTGAATATAAATATATCGAATTCTTCCAAATGCACTGCCATTATGGCTTTATGTCAACTTTAGTAAGATGAAGAAGGTTAGTTACCTTAAATATTTCATGTTAATGATTTGAAGAAATTCAATATCTATTGCTAAATATGTACATATTGACAAGAAAATCGACTTTATACCTGAATATAAGATTGTCGAATTCTTCCAAATGCACTGCCGTCATGGGTTTATGTCAACTTCAGTAAAATGAAAAAGGTTAATTAACTTAAATATTTGACGTTAATGATTTGAAGCAACTCAATATCGACCTAAATGTGTATATACAAGAAAATCGACTTTATACCTGAATATAAGATTGTCGAATTTTTCCAAATGTACTGCCGTCATGGCTTTATGTCAACTTCAGTAAAATAAAAAAGGTTAACTAACTTACACATTTGATGTTAATGATTTGAAGCAACTCAATATCGACTACTTAATGTGTATTTACAAGAAAATCGACTTTATACCTGAATATAAGATTGTCGAATTCTTCCAAATGCACTGCCGTCATGGCTTTATGTCAACTTCAGTAAAATGAAGAAGGCTAATTAACTTAAATATTTGATGTAAATGATTTGAAGCAACTCAATATCGACTGCTAAATGTGTATATACAAGCAAATCGACTTAATACCTGAATATAAAATTGTCGAATTCTTCCAAATGCACTGCCGTTATGGCTTTATGTCAACTTCAGTAAGATGAAGAAGGTTAATTAACTTAAATATGTTAAATTAGTGAATTAGGGCAACTCAATATCGACTGCTAAATGTGTATATAAAAGAAAATCGACTTTATACCTGAATATAAGATTGTCGAATTCTTCCAAATGCACTGCCGTTATGGCTTTATGTCAACTTCAGTAAGATGAAGAGGTGAATTAACTTAAAGATGTTAAATTAAAGATTTAAAGCAACTCAATATCGACTGCTTTATGTGTATATAAAAGAAAATGGACTTTATACCTGAATATAAGATTGTCGAATTCTTCCAAATGCACTGCCGTTATGGCTTTATGTCAACTTCAGTAAAATAAAGAAGGTTAACTAACTTAAATATTTGATGTTAATGATTTTAAGCAACTCACTATCGACTGCTAAATGTGTATATACAAGAAAATCGACTTTATACCTGAATATAAGATTGTCATGTTCTTCCAAATGCACTGCCATTATGGCTTTATGTCAACTTTAGTAAGATGAAGAAGGTTAATTACCTTAAATATTTGATGTTAATGATTTGAAGAATTTCAATATCTATTGCTAAATATGTATATACAAGAAGATCTACTTTATTCCTGATTGTCCAATTCTTCCGAATGCACTGCCATTATGGCTTTATGTCAACTTCAGCAAGATGAAGAAGGTAAATTAACTTAAATATTTGATGTTAATGATTTGAAGAATTTCAATATCTATTGCTAAATATGTATATGCAAGAAAATCGACTTTATACCTGAACATAAGATTGCCGAATTCTTCCAAATGCACTGCCGTTATGGCTTTATGTCAACTTCAGTAAGATTAGGAAGGTCAATTAACTTAAATATGTTAAATTATTGATTTAAAACAACTCAATATCGATTGCTAAATGTGTACACAAGAAAGTCGACTTTATACCTGAACATAAGATTGTCGAATTTTTACAAATGCACTGCCGTTATGGCTTTATGTCAACTTCAGTAAGATGAAGAAAGTTAATTAACTTAAATATGTTAAACTAATGATTTAAGGCAATTCAATATCGACTGCTAAGTGTGTATATACAAGAAAAATGACTTTATACCTGAATATAAGATTGTCGAATTTTTCCAATTGCACTGCCGTTATGGCTTTATGTCAACTTCAGTAAGATGAAGAAAACTAATTAACTTAATTATGTTAAATTAATGATTTAAGGCAACTCAATATCGATTGCTAAATGTGTATATACAAGAACATCGACTTTTTACCCGAATATGAGATTATCGAATTCTTCCAAATGCACTGCCGTTATGGCTTTATGTCAACTTCAATAAGATGAAGACGGTAAATTAACTTAAAGATGTTAAATTAATGATTTAAAGCAACTCAATATCGACTGCCAAATGTGTATATACAAGAAAATCGACTTTTTACCTGAATAAGAGATTATCGAGTTCTTCCAAATGCACTGCCGTTATGGCTTTATGTCAACTTCAGTAAGATGAAGAAGGTAAATTAACTTAAAGATGTTAAATGATTTAAAGCAACTCAATATCGACTGCTTAATGTGTATATACAAGAAAATGGACTCTATACCTGAATATAAGATTGTCGAATTCTTCCAAATGCACTGCCGTTATGGCCTTATGTCAACTTCAATAAGATGAAGAAGGTAATTAACTTAAATATGTTAAATTAATGATCTAAAGCAGCTCAGTATTGACTGCTAAATGTGTTTATACAAGAAAATCGACTTTATACTTGAACATACGATTGTCGAATTCTCCCAAATACACTGCCGTTATGGATTTATGTCAACTTCAGTAAGATGAAGAATGTAAGTTAACGTAATTATGCTAAATTAATGATATCAAGCAACTCAGTATCGACTAATTAATGTGTATATACAAGAAAACTGACTTTATACCTGAATATAAGATTGTGGCTTTATGTCAACTTCAGTAAGATGAAGAAGGTAAATTAATTTAAAGACGTTAAATTAATGATTTAAAGCAACTAAATATCGACTGCTAAATGTGTATATACAAGAAAATCGACTTTTTACCTCAATATGAGATTATCGAATTCTTCCAAATGCTCTGCCGTTATGGCTTTATGTCAACTTCAGTAAGATGAAGAAGGTTAGTTAACTTAATTATGCTAAATTAATGATTAAAGGCAATTCAATATCGACTGCTAAATGTGTATATACAAGAAAATCGACTTTATACCTGAATATAAGATTGTCGATTTCTCCCAAATGCTCTGCCTTTATGGCTTTATGTCAACTTCAGTAAGATGAAGAAGGTAAATTAACTTAAAGATGTTAAATTAATGACTTAAAGCAACTAAATATGAACTGCTAAATGTTTATATACAAGAAAATCGACTTTTTACCTCAATATGAGATTACCGAATTTTTCCAAATGCACTGCCGTTATGGCTTTATGTCAACTTCAGTAAGATGAAGAAGGTTAATTAACTTAAAGATGTTAAATTAATGATTTAAAGCAACTCAATATCGACTGCTTAATGTGTATATACAAGAAAATGGACTTTATACCTGAATATAAGATTGTCGATTTCTCCCAAATGCTCTGCCTTTATGGCTTTATGTCAACTTCAGTAAGATGAAGAAGGTAAATTAATTTAAAGATGTTAAATTAATGATTTAAAGCAACTCAATATCGATTGCTTAATGTGGATATACAAGAAAATCGACTGTTTACTTGAATATGAGATTATCGAATTTTTCCAAATGCACTGCCGTTATGGCTTTATGTCAACTTCAGTAAGATGAAGAAGGTAAATTAACTTAAAGATGTTAAATTAATGATTTAAAGCAACTCAATATCGACTGCTTAATGTGTATATACAAGAAAATGGACTTTATACTGAATATAAGATTGTCGAATTCTTCCAAATGCACTGCCGTTATGGCTTTATGTCAACTTCAGTAAGATGAAGAAGGTTAATTAACTTAAGTATGTTAAATTAGTGATTTAGAGCAACTCAATATCGACTACTAAATGCGTATATACAAGAAAATCGACTTTATACCTAAATATAAGATTGTCGAATTCTTCCAAATGCACTGCCGTTATGGCTTTATGTCAACTTCAGTAAGATGTAGAAAGTTAGTAAATTTAAATATTTGAAGTTAATGATTTGAATCAACTCAATATCGATTGCTAAATGCGTATATACAAGAAAATCGACTTTGTATCTAAATATAAGATTTTGGAATTCTTCCAAATGACGTTTTGGCTTAATGCCAACTTCAGTAAGATGAAGACAGTTAATTAACTTAAATATGTAAATTTATTGTTCAGAAGCTACACAATATCGATCGCAATATGTGTATATACAAGAAAATCGACTTAATATCTAATTATAGGATTTTGGGATTCTTCGAAATGCACCGCCGTTATGGCTTTATGTCAACTTCAGTAAGATGAACAAAGTTAATTAACTTAAATATGTAAAGTTAATGTTCAGAAACTACTCAATATCGACTGCTAAATGCGTATATAGAAGATAATCGAATTTATATCTAAATATAAGGTTATGGAATTCTTCCAAATGCACTGCCGTTATGGCTTTATGTCAACTTCAGTAAGATGTAGAAAGTTAGTTAATTTAAATCACTGAATTTAATGATTTAAAGCAACTCAATATCGATTGTTAAATGCGTATATAGAAGAAAATCGACTTTATTTCTAAATATAAGATTTTGGAATTTTTGCAAATGCACTCCGGTTATGGCTTTATGCCAACTTCAGTAAGATGAAGAAAGTTAATAATCTTAAATGTGTAAAGTTAAAGTTCAGGAGCTGCACAAAATCGTTTGCTAGATGTATGTATGTATACAAGAAAATAGAATTTATATCTAAATGTAAGATTATGGAATTTTTCCAAGTGCACCGCCCTTATGGCTTTATGTCAACTTCAGTAAGATGAAGAAAGTTCATTAACTCAAATATGTAAAGCTTATGTTCAGAAGCTACTCAGTATCGACTGCTGTATGCGAATATACAAGAAAATCGTTTTTATATCTAATTATAAGATTTTGGGATTCTTCCAAATGCACTGCCGTTATAGCTTTATGTCAACTTCGGAAAGATGAAGGAAGTTAATTAACTTAAATATGTGAAGCAAATGATTTGAATCATCTCAACATCGATTGCTAAATGTGAATAAACAAGAAAATCGACTTTATATCTAAATATAAGATTTTTGCAAATGCACTTCCGATATGGCTTTATGCCAACTTCAGTACGATAAAGAAAGTTAATCATCTTAAATACGTAAAGTTAATGATTAGTAGCTACTCAATATCGATTGCTAGATGTGTGTATACAAGAAAATCGACTTTATACATAAATATAAGGTTTTGGAATTCTTCCAAATGCACTGTCGTTATGGCTTTATGCCAACTTCAGTAAGATGAAGAAAGTTAATCATCTTAAATATGTAAAGTTAATGAATAGAAGCTACTCAATATCGACTGCTAGATGTGTGTTTACAAGAAAATCGACTTTGTATCTACGTATCAGATTTTGGAATTCTTTCAAATGCCGTTTTGGCTTAATGCCAACTTCAGTAAGATGAAGAAAGTTAATTAACTTAAATTTGTAAATTTAACGTTCAGAAGCTACACAATATCGATTGGTAGATGTGTATATACAAGAAAATCGACTTTATATCTAGTTATAAGATTTAGGGATTCTTCCAAATGCACCGCCGATATGGCTTTATGTCAACTTCAGTAAGATAAAGACAGTTAATTAACTTAAATAAGTAAAGTTTATGTTCAGAAGCTACCCAATATCGACTTCTAAATGCGTATATACACGAAAATCGAATTTATATCTAAATATAAGGTTATGGTATTCTTCCAAATGCATTGCCGTTATGGCTTTATGTCACTTTCAGTAAGATGAAGAAAGTTAATTAACTTAAATATGTAAATTTAATGTTCAGAAGCTACACAATATCGATTGCTAAATGTGTATATACAAGAAAATCAACTTTATATCTAGTTATAAGATTTAGGGATTCTTCCAAATGCACCGCCGTTATGGCTCTATGTCAACTTCAGTAAGATGAAGAAAGTTAATTAACTTAAATAAGTAAAGTTTATGTTCAGAAGCTACCCAATATCGACTTCTAAATGCGTATATACAAGAAAATCGAATTTATATCTAAATATAAGATTTTGGAATTTTTGCAAATGCACTTCAGATGAAGAAAATTAATCATCTTAAATATGTAAAGTTAATGATTAGAAGCTAATAAATATCGATTGCTAGATTTGTGTATACAAGAAAATCGACTTTATACCTAAATATAAGATTTTGGAATTTTCGCAAATGCACTGCCGTTATGGCTTTATGCCAACTTCAGTAAGATGAAGAAAGTTAATAATCTTAAATGTGTAAAGTTAATGTTCAGAAGCTACACAATATCGATTGCTAGATGTGTGTATACAAGAAAATCGACTTTATATCTAAATAAAATATTATGGAATTTTTGCAAATGCACTGCCGTTTTGGCTTAATGCCAACTTCAGTAAGATGAAGAAAGTTAATTAACTTAAATTTGTAAATTTAACGTTCAGAAGCTACACAATATCGATTGGTAGATGTGTATATACAAGAAAATCGACTTTATATCTAGTTATAAGATTTAGGGATTCTTCCAAATGCACCGCCGATATGGCTTTATGTCAACTTCAGTAAGATAAAGACAGTTAATTAACTTAAATAAGTAAAGTTTATGTTCAGAAGCTACCCAATATCGACTTCTAAATGCGTATATACACGAAAATCGAATTTATATCTAAATATAAGGTTATGGTATTCTTCCAAATGCATTGCCGTTATGGCTTTATGTCACTTTCAGTAAGATGAAGAAAGTTAATTAACTTAAATATGTAAATTTAATGTTCAGAAGCTACACAATA
>NW_024393721.1:0-19104 GCF_016617805.1 Bactrocera tryoni
AAAATAGACTTAATACATAAATATAAGATTTTAGAATTCTTCCAAATGCACTGCTGTTATGGCTTTATGTCACTATCAGTAAAAAGTAGAAAATTAGTTAACTTAAATATGTGACGTTAATGATTTGAAGCATTTCAATATCGATTGTCAAATGTCAATATATACAAAAAATAGACTTTATACATAAATATATAAGAGTTTTGATTTCTTCCAAATGCACTGCCGTTATGGCTTTATGTCACTTTCAGTAAAATGAAGAAAGTTAATTAACTTAAATATGTGAAGTTTATGAATATCGATTGCCAAATGTCAATATATACAAAAAATAGACTTTATACATAAATATATAAGATTTTTGATTTCTTCCAAATGCACTGCCGTTATGGCTTTATGTCACTTTCAGTAAAATGAAGAAAGTTAATAATCTTCAATATGTAAAGTTACTGTTCAGAAGCTACACAACATCAATTGCTAGGTGTGTGTATACAAGAAAATCGACGTTATATATACTAGAAACATAAATATATAAGATTTTTGATTTCTTCCAAATGCACTGCCGTTATGGCTTTATGTCACTTTCAGTAAAATGAAGAAGTTAATTAACTTAAATATGTGAAGTTAATGATTTGAAGCATTTCAATATCGATTGCCAAATGTTAATATATACAAAAAATAGACTTTACACATAAATATATAAGATTTTAGATTTCTTCCAAATGCACTGCCGTTATGGCTTTATGTCACTTTCAGTAAAATGAAAAAAGTTAATTAACTTAAATATATGAAGTTAATGATTTGAAGCATTTCAATATCGATTGCCAAATGTCAATATATACAAAAAATAGACTTTATACATAAATATATAAGATTTTTGATTTCTTCCAAATGCACTGCCGTTATGGCTTTATGTCCCTTTCAGTAAAATGAAAAAAGTTAATTAACTTAAATATATGAAGTTAATGATTTGAAGCATTTCAATATCGATTGCTAAATGGCAATATATACAAAAAAAAAATAGACTTAATATATAAATATAAAATTTTAGAATTCTTCTAAATGCACTGCTGTTATGGCTTTATGTCACTTTCAGTAAAATGAAGAAAGTCAATAATCTTCAATATGTAAAGTTAATGTTCAGAAGCTACACAATATCAATTGCTAGATGTGTGTATACAAGAAAATCGACGTTATATCTAAAAATAAAATTATGGAATTTTAGCAAATGCACTGCCGTTATGACTTTATGTCAACTTCAGTAAGATGAAGAAGATGATGAATGATTTGAAGCATTTCCATATAGATTGCTAAATGTCAATATATACAACAAAATAGACTTAATGCATAAATATAAGATTTTAGAATTCTTCCAAATGCACTGCTGTTATGGCTTTATGTCACTTTCAGTAAAATGAGGAAAATTAATTAACTTAAATATATGAAGTTAATGATTTGAAGCATTTCAATATCGATTGCCAAATGTCAATATATACATAAATATAGACTTTATACATAAATATATAAGATTTTAGATTTCTTCCAAATGCACTGCCGTTATGGCTTTATGTCACTTTCAGTAAAATGAAGAAAGTTAATAATCTTCAATATGTAAAGTTACTGTTCAGAAGCTACACAACATCAATTGCTAGGTGTGTGTATACAAGAAAATCGACGTTATATCTAAAAATAAAATTATGGAATTTTAGCAAATGCACTGCCGTTATGACTTTATGTCAACTTCAGTAAGATGAAGAAGGTTAATTAACTTAAATATGTGTAGTTAATGATTTGAAGCATTTCCATATAGATTGCTAAATGTCAATATATACAACAAAATAGACTTAATGCATAAATATAAGATTTTAGAATTCTTCCAAATGCACTGCTG
Source organism: Bactrocera tryoni (assembly GCF_016617805.1). Classification (NCBI taxonomy): domain Eukaryota; kingdom Metazoa; phylum Arthropoda; class Insecta; order Diptera; family Tephritidae; genus Bactrocera; species Bactrocera tryoni. The sequence goes on from NW_024393721.1 coordinate 1,886, forward strand.
TTATGGCTTTATGTCACTTTCAGTAAAATGAGGAAAATTAATTACCTTAAATATGTGAAGTTAATGATTTGAAGCATTTCAATATCGATTGCCAAATGTCAATATATACATAAAAATAGACTTTATACATAAATATATAAGATTTTAGATTTCTTCCAAATGCACTGCCGTTATGGCTTTATGTCACTTTCAGTAAAATGAAGAAAGTTGATTAACTTAAATATGTGAAGTTAATGATTTGAAGCATTTCAATATCGATTGCCAAATGTCAATATATACAAAAAATAGACTTTATACATAAATATATAAGATTTTTGATTTCTTCCAAATGCACTGCCGTTATGGCTTTATGTCACTTTCAGTAAAATGAAAAAAGTTAATTAACTTAAATATATGAAGTTAATGATTTGAAGCATTTCAATATCGATTGCTAAATGGCAATATATACAAAAAAAAATAGACTTAATATATAAATATAAAATTTTAGAATTCTTCTAAATGCACTGCTGTTATGGCCTTATGTCACTTTCAGTAAAATGAAGAAAGTTAATAATCTTAAATATGTAAAGTTAATGTTCAGAAGCTACACAATATCGATTGCTACAAGCGAATATACAAGAAAATCGACTTTATACATAAATATAAGATTATGGAATTTTTCCACATGCACTGCCGATATGGCTTTATGTCAACTTCAGCAAGATGAAGAAAGTTAACTAACTTAAATATATGAGGTTAATGATTTAAAGCATCTTATTACCGATTGCTACAAGCGAATATACCAGAAAATCGACTTTATACATATACATAAGATTTTGGAATTCTTCCAAATGCACTGCCGTTATGGCTTTATGTCACTTTCAGTAAGATGTAAAAGGTAAATAACTTAAATATTTAAAGTTAATGTTCAGAATATGTAAAGTTAATGTTCGATTGCTAAATGCGTATATACAAGAAAATAGACTTTATACCTGAATATAAGAGTTTAGAATTCTTCCAAATGCACTGCCGTTATGGCTTTATGTCAACTTCAGTAAGATGTAAAAGGTTAATTAACTTAAATATCTAAAGTTAATGAATAGAAGCTACTCAATATCGACTGCTAAATGCGTATGCACAATAAAATCGACTTTATATCTAATTATAAGATTATGGAATTTTTGCAAATGCACTGCCGTTATGGCTTTATGTCACTTTCAGTAAGATGTAAAAGTTTATTGACTTTAATATGTAAATGTTCAGAAGCTACACAATATCGATTGCTACAAGCGAATATACAAGAAAATCGATTTAATACATAAATCTAAGATTTTGGAATTCTTCCAAGTCCAATGCCGTTATAGCTTCATGTCAACTTCAGTAAGATGAATAAGGTTAATTAACTTAAATACGTGAAGTTAATGATTTGAAGCATTTCAATATCGATTGCTAAATGTCAATATATACAAAAAAATAGACTTAATACATAAATATAAGATTTTAGAATTCTTCTAAATGCACTGCTGTTATGGCTTTATGTCACTTTCAGTAAAATGAAGAAAATTAATTAACTTAAATATGTGAAGTTAATGATTTGAAGCATTTCAATATCGATTGCCAAATGTCAATATATACATAAAAATAGACTTTATACATAAATATATAAGATTTTAGATTTCTTCCAAATGCACTGCCGTTATGGCTATATGTCACCTTCAGTAAAATGGAGAAAGTTAATAATCTTAAATATGTAAAGCTAATGTTCAGAAGCTACACAATATCAATTGCTAGATGTATGTATACAAGAATATCGAATTTATATCAAAATATAAGATTATGGGATTTTTCCAAGTGCACTGCCGTTATAGCTTTATGTCAACTTCAGAAAGATGGAGAAAGTTAATTAACTTAAATATGTGAAGTTTATGATTTGAAATATTTCAATATCGATTGCTAAATGTCAATATATACAAAAAAATAGACTTAATACATAAATATAAGATTTTAGAATTCTTCCAAATGCACTGCTCTTATGGCTTTATGTCACTTTCAGTAAAATGAGGAAAATTAATTTACTTAAATATGTGAAGTTAATGATTTGAAGCATTTCAATATCGATTGCCAAATGTCAATATATACATAAAAATAGACTTTATACATAAATATTTAAGATTTTAGATTTCTTCCAAATGCACTGCCGTTATGGCTTTATGTCACTTTCAGTAAAATGGAGAAAGTTAATAATCTTAAATAAGTAAAGTTTATGTTCAGAAGCTACACAATATCAATTGCTAGATGTATGTATACAAGAAAATCGAATTTATATTTAAATATAAGATTATGGAATTTTTCCAAGTGCACTGCCGTTATAGCTTTATGTCAACTTCAGTAAGATGAAGAAGGTTAATTAACTTAAATATGTGAAAGCTATGATTTGAAGCATGTCAATATCGATTGCCAAATGTCAATATATACAAAAAAATCGACCTTATACATAAATATAAGATTTTGGAATTCTTCCAAATGCCCTGCCGTTATGGCTTTATGTCACTTTCAGTAAAATGAAGAAAGTTAATAATCTTAAATATTTTTTATATATTTAAGATTTTAGATTTCTTCCAAATGCACTGCCGTTATGGCTTTATGTCACTTTCAGTAAATGAAGAAAGTTAATTAACTTAAATATGTGAAGTTAATGATTTGAAGCATTTCAATATCGATTGCCAAATGTTAATATATACAAAAAATAGACTTTATACATAAATATATAAGATTTTTGATTTCTTCCAAATGCACTGCCGTTATGGCTTTATGTCACTTTCAGTAAAATGAAAAAAGTTAATTAACTTAAATATATGAAGTTAATGATTTGAAGCATTTCAATATCGATTGCCAAATGTCAATATATACAAAAAATAGACTTTATACATAAATATATAAGATTTTAGATTTCTTCCAAATGCACTGCCGTTATGGCTTTATGTCACTTTCAGTAAAATGGAGAAAGTTAGTAATCTTAAATATGTAAAGTTAATGTTCAGAAGCTACACAATATCAATTGCTAGATGTGTGTATACAAGAAAATCGACGTTATATCTAAAAATAAAATTATGAAATTTTAGCAAATGCACTGCCGTTATGACTTTATGTCAACTTCAGTAAGATGAAGAAGGTTAATTAACTTAAATATGTGTAGTTAATGATTTGAAGCATTTCCATATAGATTGCTAAATGTCAATATATACAACAAAATAAACTTAATGCATAAATATAAGATTTTAGAATTCTTCCAAATGCACTGCTGTTATGGCTTTATGTCAGTTTCAGTAAAATGAGGAAAATTAATTAACTTAAATATGTGAAGTTAATGATTTGAAGCATTTCAATATCGATTGCTATATGTCAATATCTACAAAAAAATAGACTTTATACATAAATATAAGATTTTAGAATTCTTCCAAATGCACTGCCGTTATGGCTTTATGTCACTTTCAGTAAAATGAAAAAAGTTAATTAACTTAAATATATGAAGTTAATGATTTGAAACATTTCAATATCGATTGTAAATGTCAATATATACAAAAATAGACTTTATACATAAATATATAAGATTTTTGATTTCTTCCAAATGCACTGCCGTTATGGCTTTATGTCACTTTCAGTAAAATGAAAAAAGTTAATTAACTTAAATATATGAAGTTAATGATTTGAAGCATTTCAATATCGATTGCTAAATGGCAATATATACAAAAAAAATAGACTTAATATATAAATATAAAATTTTAGAATTCTTCTAAATGCACTGCTGTTATGGCTTTATGTCACTTTCAGTAAAATGAAGAAAGTTAATAATCTTCAATATGTAAAGTTACTGTTCAGAAGCTACACAACATCAATTGCTAGGTGTGTGTATACAAGAAAATCGACGTTATATCTAAAAATAAAATTATGAAATTTTAGCAGATGCACTGCCGTTATGACTTTATGTCAACTTCAGTAAGATGAAGAAGGTTAATTAACTTAAATATGTGTAGTTAATGATTTGAAGCATTTCCATATAGATTGCTAAATGCCAATATATACAACAAAATAGACTTAATGCATAAATATAAGATTTTAGAATTCTTCCAAATGCACTGCTGTTATGGCTTTATGTCACTTTCAGTAAAATGAGGAAAATTAATTAACTTAAATATGTGAAGTTAATGATTTGAAGCATTTCAATATCGATTGCCAAATGTTAATATATACAAAAAATAGACTTTATACATAAATATATAAGATTTTTGATTTCTTCCAAATGCACTGCCGTTAAGGCTTTATGTCACTTTCAGTAAAATGAAAAAAGTTAATTAACTTAAATATATGAAGTTAATGATTTGAAGCATTTCAATATCGATTGCCAAATGTTAATATATACAAAAAATAGACTTTATACATAAATATATAAGATTTTTGATTTCTTCCAAATGCACTGTTGTTATGACTTTATGTCAACTTCAGTAAGATGAAGAAGGTTAATTAACTTAAATATGTGAAGTTAATGATTTGAAGCATTTCAATATCGATTGCTAAATGTCAATATGTACAAAAAAATAGACTTTATACATAAATATAAGATTTTAGAATTCTTCCAAATGCACTGCTGTTATGGCTTTATGTCACTTTCAGTAAAATGAGGAAAATTAATTAACTTAAATATGTGAAGTTAATGATTTGAAGCATTTCAATATCGATTGCCAAATGTCAATATATACATAAAAATAGACTTTATACATAAATATATAAGATTTTAGATTTCTTCCAAATGCACTGCCGCTATGGCTTTATGTCACTTTCAGTAAAATGAAGAAAGTTAATTAACTTAAATATGTGAAGTTAATGATTTGAAGCATTTCAATATCGATTGCCAAATGTCAATATATACAAAAAATAGACTTTATACATAACTATATAAGATTTTTGATTTCTTCCAAATGCACTGCCGTTTTGGCTTTATGTCACTTTCAGTAAAATGAAGAAAGTTAATAATCTTCAATATGTAAAGTTACTGTTCAGAAGCTACACAACATCAATTGCTAGGTGTGTGTATACAAGAAAATCGACGTTATATCTAAAAACAAAATTATGGAATTTTAGCAAATGCACTGCCGTTATGACTTTATGTCAACTTCAGTAAGATGAAGAAGGTTAATTAACTTAAATATGTGTAGTTAATGATTTGAAGCATTTCAATATCGATTGCCAAATGTCAATATATACATAAAAATAGACGTTATACATAAATATATAAGATTTTAGATTTCTTCCAAATGCACTGCCGTTATGGCTTTATGTCACTTTCAGTAAAATGAAGAAAGTTAATTAACTTAAATATGTGAAGTTAATGATTTGAAGCATTTCAATATCGATTGCCAAATGTCAATATATACAAAAAATAGACTTTATACATAAATATATAAGATTTTTGATTTCTTCCAAATGCACTGCCGTTATGGCTTTATGTCACTTTCAGTAAAATGGAAAAAGTTAATTAACTTAAATATATGAAGTTAATGATTTGAAGCATTTCAATATCGATTGCTAAATGGCAATATATACAAAAAAAAAATAGACTTAATATATAAATATATAATTTTAGAATTCTTCTAAATGCACTGCTGTTATGAATTTATGTCACTTTCAGTAAAATGAAGAAAGTTAATAATCTTAAATATGTAAAGTTAAAGTTCAGAAGCTACACAATATCAATTGCTAGATGTGTGTATACAAGAAAATCGACGTTATATCTAAAAATAAAATTATGGAATTTTAGCAAATGCACTGCCGTTATGACTTTATGTCAACTTCAGTAAGATGAAGAAGGTTAATTAACTTAAATATGTGTAGTTAATGATTTGAAGCATTTCCATATAGATTGCTAAATGTCAATATATACAACAAAATAGACTTTATACATAAATATATAAGATTTTAGATTTCTTCCAAATGCACTGATGTTATGGCTTTATGTCACTTTCAGTAAAATGAAGAAAGTTAATAATCTTCAATATGTAAAGTTACTGTTCAGAAGCTACACAACATCAATTGCTAGGTGTGTGTATACAAGAAAATCGACGTTATATCTAAAAATAAAATTATGAAATTTTAGCAGATGCACTGCCGTTATGACTTTATGTCAACTTCAGTAAGATGAAGAAGGTTAATTAACTTAAATATGTGTAGTTAATGATTTGAAGCATTTCCATATAGATTGCTAAATGCCAATATATACAACAAAATAGACTTAATGCATAAATATAAGATTTTAGAATTCTTCCAAATGCACTGCTGTTATGGCTTTATGTCACTTTCAGTAAAATGAGGAAAATTAATTAACTTAAATATGTGAAGTTAATGATTTGAAGCATTTCAATATCGATTGCCAAATGTCACTATATACAAAAAAATAGACTTTATACATAAATATATAAGATTTTTGATTTCTTCCAAATGCACTGCCGTTATGGCTTTATGTCACTTTCAGTAAAATGAAAAAAGTTAATTAACTTAAATATATGAAGTTATGATTTGAAGCATTTCAATATCGATTGCCAAATGTCAATATATACAAAAAATAGACTTTATACATAAATATATAAGATTTTTGATTTCTTCCAAATGCACTGCCGTTATGGCTTTATGTCACTTTCAGTAAAATGGAAAAAGTTAATTAACTTAAATATATGAAGTTAATGATTTGAAGCATTTCAATATCGATTGCTAAATGGCAATATATACAAAAAAAAAAATAGACTTAATATATAAATATAAAATTTTAGAATTCTTCTAAATGCACTGCTGTTATGGCTTTATGTCACTTTCAGTAAAATGAAGAAAGTTAATAATCTTAAATATGTAAAGTTAATGTTCAGAAGCTACACAATATCGATTGCTACAAGCGAATATACAAGAAAATCGACTTTATACATAAATATAAGATTATGGAATTTTTCCAAATGCACTGCCAAATGCACTGCCGATATGGCTTTATGTCAACTTCAGCAAGATGAAGAAAGTTAACTAACTTAAATATATGAGGTTAATGATTTAAAGCATCTTATTACCGATTGCTACAAGCGAATATACCAGAAAATCGACTTTATACATATACATAAGATTTTGGAATTCTTCCAAATGCACTGCCGTTATGGCTTTATGTCACTTTCAGTAAGATGTAAAAGGTAAATAACTTAAATATTTAAAGTTAATGTTCAGAATATGTAAAGTTAATGTTCGATTGCGATTGCGTATATACAAGAAAATAGACTTTATACCTGAATATAAGAGTTTAGAATTCTTCCAAATGCACTGCCGTTATGGCTTTATGTCAACTTCAGTAAGATGTAAAAGGTTAATTAACTTAAATATCTAAAGTTAATGAATAGAAGCTACTCAATATCGACTGCTAAATGCGTATGCACAAGAAAATCGGCGTTATATCTAAATATAAGATTATTAAATTTTTCCAAATGCACTGCCGTTATGGCTTTATGTCAACTTCAGCAAGATGAAGAAAGTTAACTAACTTAAATATATGAAGTTTATGATTTAAAGCATCTTAATAGCGTTTGCTATAAGCGAATATACAAGAAAATCGACTTTATACATATACATAAGATTTTGGAATTCTTCCAAATGCACTGCCGTTATGGCTTTATGTTACTTTCAGTAAGATGTAAAAGGTAAATAACTTAAATATTTAAAGTTAATGTTCAGAATATGTAAAGTTAATGTTCGATTGCTAAATGCGTATATACAAGAAAATAGACTTTATACCTGAATATAAGAGTTTAGAATTCTTCCACATGCACTGCCGTTATGGCTTTATGTCAACTTCAGTAAGATGTAAAAGGTTAATTAACTTAAATATGTAAAGTTAATGAATAGAAGCTACTCAATATCGACTGCTAAATGCGTATGCACAAGAAAATCGGCGTTATATCTAAATATAAGATTATGGAATTTTTCCAAATGCACTGCCGTTATGGCTTTATGTCAACTTCAGCAAGATGAATAAAGTTAACTAACTTAAATATATGAGGTTAATGATTTAAAGCATCTTATTACCGATTGCTACAAGCGAATATACAAGAAAATCGACTTTATACATATACATAAGATTTTGGAATTCTTCCAAATGCACTGCCGTTATGGCTTTATGTCACTTTCAGTAAGATGTAAAAGGTAAATAACTTAAATATTTAAAGTAAATGTTCAGAATATGTAAAGTTAATGTTCGATTGCTAAATGCGTATATACAAGAATATAGACTTTATACCTGAATATAAGGGTTTAGAATTCTTCCAAATGCACTGCCGTTATGGCTTTATGTCAACTTCAGTAAGATGTAAAAGGGTAATTAACTTAAATATCTAAAGTTAATGAATAGAAGCTACTCAATATCGACTGCTAAATGCGTATGTACAAGAAAATCGACTTTATAACTAAATATAAGATTATGGAATTTTTGCAAACGCACTGCCGTTATGGCTTTATGTCAACTTCAGCAAGATGAAGAAAGTTAATTAACTTAAATATATGAAGTTAATGATTTAAAGCATCTCAATATCGATTGCTACAAGCGAATAAACAAGAAAAAATACTTTATACAAATTAAAAGACCAGAGACTTGCTCACTCCGGCAATCACATTTATTCTGATTCTTTTTCTGATTCGATACAGTTTCTTTTACTTAAAAAACTAAGCCTACCAAGCCTACGCAAATACCAAATGGAAATAAACAGGTTGTTGTTGATGGTGTCAGGTATGCGATCAGCGGACGCTTTTCATAGATTTAGTTACCGCAAATTGATGTTGCTTAGCGTGCCGTGTGCAAACTTTCCACCGCAGCATGCCATTATCATACCTTTTCAATGAAGGTCATCCGCAATAAATGTTCGGGCAGTATCAATTACTAATTGTTGTTGTAGGGTGTCATTTACATATATGATTTTCTTTTAGAATTACTACAGCTAAGCGTAATTAGATTATGAATGGTAATAATGAAGAAAAAGACACGAGCGGATTCAATGATGCCTTTAGGGGAGTTGAGATGAGGATCGAACCACTAACTTACATAAATATAAGATTATGGAATTTTTCCAAATGCACTGCCGTTATGGCTTTATATCAACTTCAGCAAGATGAAGAAAGCTAACTAACTTAAATATATGAAGTTAATGATTTAAAGCATCTTAATACCGATTGCTACAAGCGAATATATAAGAAAATCGACTTTATACACAAACATAAAATTTTGGGATTCTTCCAAATGCACTGCCGTTATGGCTTTATGTCACTTTCAGTAAGATGTAAAAGGTAAATAACTTAAATATTTAAAGTTAATGTTCAGAATATGTAAAGTTAATGTTCGACTGCTAAATGCGTATATACAAGAAAATAGACTTTATACCTGAATATAAGAGTTTAGAATTCTTCCAAATACACTGCCGTTATGGCTTTATGTCAACTTTAGTAAGATGAAAACGGTTAATTAATTTCAACCTGTAAAGTCAATGAATAGAAGCTACTCAATATCGACTGCTAAATGCGTATGCACAATAAAATCGAATTTATATCTAATTATAAGATTATGGAATTTTAGCAAATGCACTACCGTTATGGCTTTATGTCACTTTCAGTAAGATGTAAAAGGTTTATTGACTTAAATATGTAAATGTTCAGAAGCTACACAATATCGATTGCTACAAGCGAATATACAAGAAAATCGATTTGATACATAAATCTAAGATTTTGGAATTCTTCCAAATCCAATGCCGTTATAGCTTCATGTCAACTTCAGTAAGATGAATAAGGTTAATTAACTTAAATATGTGAAAGTTATGATTTGAAGCATGTCAATATCGATTGCTAAATGTCAATATATACAAAAAAATCGACCTTATACATAAATATAAGATTTTGGAATTCTTCCAAATGCCCTGCCGTTATGGCTTTATGTCAACTTCAGTAAGATGAAGAAGGTTAATTAACATAAATATGTGAAGTTAATGATTTGAAGCATTTCAATATCGATTGCTAAATGTCAATATATACAAAAAAACTTAATACATAAATATAAGATTTTAAAATTCTTCCAAATGCACTGCCGAATTGGCTTTATGTCAACTTCAGTAAGATGAAGAAAGTTAATTAACTTATATATGTGAAGTTAATGATTTGAAGCATTTCAATATCGATTGCTAAATGTCAATATATACATAAAAATAGACTTTATACATAAATATTTAAGATTTTAGATTTCTTCCTAATGCACTGCCGTTATGGCTTTATGTCACTTTCAGTAAAATGAAGAAAGTTAATTAACTTAAATATGTAAAGTTAATGATTTGAAGCATTTCAATATCGATTACCAAATGTCAATATATACATAAAAATAGACTTTATACATAAATATATAAGATTTTAGATTTCTTCCAAATGCACTGCCGTTATGGCTTTATGTCACTTTCAGTAAAATGGAGAAAGTTAGTAATCATAAATATGTAAAGTTAATGTTCAGAAGCTACACAATATCAATTGCTAGATGTGTGTATACAAGAAAATCGACGTTATATCTAAAAATAAAGTTATGGAATTTTAGCAAATGCACTGCTGTTATGACTTTATGTCAACTTCAGTAAGATGAAGAAGGTTAATTAACTTAAATATGTGAAAGTTATGATTTGAAGCATGTCAATATCGATTGCTAAATGTCAATATATACAAAAAAATCGACCTTATACATAAATATAAGATTTTGGAATTCTTCCAAATGCCCTGCCGTTATGGCTATATGTCACTTTCAGTAAAATGAAGAAAGTTAATAATCTTAAATATGTGAAGTTAATGATTTGAAGCATTTCAATATCGATTACCAAATGTCAATATATACATAAAAATAGACTTAATACATAAATGTAAGATTTTAGAATTCTTCCAAAGGCACTGCTGTTATGGCTTTATGTCACTTTCAGTAAAATGAAGAAAGTCAATTAACTTAAATATGTGAAATTAATGTTCAGAAGCTACACAATATCAATTGCTAGATGTATGTATACAAGAATATCGAATTTATATCAAAATATAAGATTATGGGATTTTTCCAAGTGCACTGCCGTTATAGCTTTATGTCAATTTCAGTAAGATGGAGAAAGCTAATTAACTTAAATATGTGAAGTTAATGGTTTGAAGCATTTCATTATCGATTGCTAAATGTCAATATATACAAAAGAATAGACCTTATACATAATTATTAGATTTTAGAATTCTTCCAAATGCACTGCTGTTATGGCTTTATGTCACTTTCAGTAAAATGAGGAAAATTAATTTACTTAAATATGTGAAGTTAATGATTTGAAGCATTTCAATATCGATTGCCAAATGTCAATATATACATAAAAATAGACTTTATACATAAATATTTAAGATTTTAGATTTCTTCCAAGTGCACTGCCGTTATAGCTTTATGTCAACTTCAGTAAGATGGAGAAAGCTAATTAACTTAAATATGTGAAGTTAATGGTTTGAAGCATTTCATTATCGATTGCTAAATGTCAATATATACAAAAGAATAGACCTTATACATAATTATTAGATTTTAGAATTCTTCCAAATGCACTGCTGTTATGGCTTTATGTCACTTTCAGTAAAATGAGGAAAATTAATTTACTTAAATATGTGAAGTTAATGATTTGAAGCATTTCAATATCGATTGCCAAATGTCAATACATACAAAAAATAGACTTAATACATAAATGTAAGATTTTAGAATTCTTCCAAAGGCACTGCTGTTATGGCTTTATGTCACTTTCAGTAAAATGAAGAAAGTCAATTAACTTAAATATGTGAAATTAATGTTCAGAAGCTACACAATATCAATTGCTAGATGTATGTATACAAGAATATCGAATTTATATCAAAATATAAGATTATGGGATTTTTCCAAGTGCACTGCCGTTATAGCTTTATGTCAACTTCAGTAAGATGGAGAAAGTTAATTAACTTAAATATGTGAAGTTTATGATTTGAAATATTTCAATATCGATTGCTAAATGTCAATATATACAAAAAAATAGACTTAATACATAAATATAAGATTTTAGAATTCTTCCAAATGCACTGCTGTTATGGCCTTATGTCACTTTCAGTAAAATGAGGAAAATTAATTTACTTAAATATGTGAAGTTAATGATTTGAAGCATTTCAATATCGATTGCCAAATGTCAATATATACATAAAAATAGACTTTATACATAAATATTTAAGATTTTAGATTTCTTCCTAATGCACTGCCGTTATGGCTTTATGTCACTTTCAGTAAAATGAAGAAAGTTAATTAACTTAAATATGTGAAGTTAATGATTTGAAGCATTTCAATATCGATTGCTAAATGTCAATATATACAACAAAATAGACTTTATACATAAATATATAAGATTTTAGATTTCTTCCAAATGCAATGCCGTTATAGCTTTATGTCAACTTCGGTAAGATGAAGAATGTTAATTAACTAAAATATGTGTAGTTAATGATTTGACGCAACTCAGTACCGATGGCTTAGTTCGTAAATACAAGAAAATCGACTGTATACCAAAATATAAGATTTTGGAACTCTTTCAAATGCACTGCCCTTATGGCTTTATGCCAACTTCAGTAAGATGAAAAAAGTTAATTAACTTAAATATGTAAAGTTAATGATTAGAAGCTACTCTACTTTATACTTAAATATAAGATTTTGGAATTCTTCCAAATGCACAGCCGTTATGGCTTTATGCCTCTTTCGGTAAGATGAAGAATGTTAATTAACTTAAATATCTGATGTTAATGATTAGAAGCTACTCAATATCGATTGCTGGATGTGTATGTACAAGAAAATCTACCTTATACATAAATTTAAGATTTTGTAATTCTTCCAAATGCACTGCCGTTATGGCTTTATGAAAACTTCAGTAAGATGAAAAAAGTTAATTAACTTAAATATGTAAAGTTAATGATTAGAAGCTACTCAATATTGATTGCTAGATGTGTGTATACAAGAAAGTCGACTTTGTATCTACATATAAGATTTTGGAATTCTTCCAAATGCACTGCCGTTATGGCTTTATGTCAACTTCAGTAAGATGTAAAAGGTTAATTAACTTAAATATGTAAAGTTAATGAATAGAAGCTACTCAATATCGACTGCTAAATGCGTATATACAAGAAAATCGAGTTTTTATATCTAAGTATAAGATTATGGAATTTTTGCAAATGCACTGCCGTTATGGCTTTATGTCAACTTCAGTAAAATGAAGAAAGTTAATTAACTTAAATATGTAAAGTTAATGATTTGAAGCATTTCAATATCGATTACCAAATGTCAATATACACATAAAAATAGACTTTATACATAAATATATAAGATTTTAGATTTCTTCCAAATGCACTGCCGTTATGGCTTTATGTCACTTTCAGTAAAATGGAGAAAGTTAGTAATCTTAAATATGTAAAGTTAATGTTCAGAAGCTACACAATATCAATTGCTAGATGTGTGTATACAAGAAAATCGACGTTATATCTAAAAATAAAATTATGGAATTTTAGCAAATGCACTGCCGTTATGACTTTATGTCAACTTCAGTAAGATGAAGAAGATGATGAATGATTTGAAGCATTTCCATATAGATTGCTAAATGTCAATATATACAACAAAATAGACTTAATGCATAAATATAAGATTTTAGAATTCTTCCAAATGCACTGCTGTTATGGCTTTATGTCACTTTCAGTAAAATGAGGAAAATTAATTAACTTAAATATGTGAAGTTAATGATTTGAAGCATTTCAATATCGATTGCCAAATGTCAATATATACATAAAAATAGACTTTATACATAAATATATAAGATTTTAGATTTCTTCCAAATGCACTGCCGTTATGGCTTTATGTCACTTTCAGTAAAATGAAGAAAGTTAATAATCTTCAATATGTAAAGTTACTGTTCAGAAGCTACACAACATCAATTGCTAGGTGTGTGTATACAAGAAAATCGAATTTATATCAAACCATAAGATTATGGAATTTTTCCAAGTGCACTGCCGTTATAGCTTTATGTCAACTTCGGTAAGATGAAAAAAGTTAATTAACTTAAATATATGAAGTTAATGATTTGAAGCATTTCAATATCGATTGCTAAATGGCAATATATACAAAAAAAAAAATAGACTTAATATATAAATATAAAATTTTAGAATTCTTCTAAATGCACTGCTGTTATGGCTTTATGTCACTTTCTGTAAAATGAAGAAAGTTAATAATCTTAAAAATGTAAAGTTAATGTTCAGAAGCTACACAATATCGATTGCTACAAGCGAATATACAAGAAAATCGACTTTATACATAAATATAAGATTATGGAATTTTTCCAAATGCACTGCCGATATGGCTTTATGTCAACTTCAGCAAGATGAAGAAAGTTAACTAACTTAAATATATGAGGTTAATGATTTAAAGCATCTTATTACCGATTGCTACAAGCGAATATACCAGAAAATCGACTTAATATATAAATATAAAATTTTAGAATTCTTCTAAATGCACTGCTGTTATGGCCTTATGTCACTTTCAGTAAAATGAAGAAAGTTAATAATCTTAAATATGTAAAGTTAATGTTCAGAAGCTACACAATATCGATTGCTACAAGCGAATATACCAGAAAATCGACTTTATACATATACATAAGATTTTGGAATTCTTCCAAATGCACTGCCGTTATGGCTTTATGTCACTTTCAGTAAGATGTAAAAGGTAAATAACTTAAATATTTAAAGTTAATGTTCAGAATATGTAAAGTTAATGTTCGATTGCTAAATGCGTATATACAAGAAAATAGACTTTATACATGAATATAAGAGTTTAGAATTCTTCCAAATGCACTGCCGTTATAGCTTTATGTCAACTTCAGTAAGATGTAAAAGGTTAATTAACTTAAATATCTAAAGTTAATGAATAGAAGCTACTCAATATCGACTGCTAAATGCGTATGCACAATAAAATCGACTTTATATCTAATTATAAGATTATGGAATTTTTGCAAATGCACTGCCGTTATGGCTTTATGTCACTTTCAGTAAGATGTAAAAGTTTATTGACTTTAATATGTAAATGTTCAGAAGCTACACAATATCGATTGCTACAAGCGAATATACAAGAAAATCGATTTGATACATAAATCTAAGATTTTGGAATTCTTCCAAATCCAATGCCGTTATAGCTTCATGTCAACTTCAGTAAGATGAATAAGGTTAATTAACTTAAATACGTGAAATTAATGATTTGAAGCATTTCAATATCGATTGCTAAATGTCAATATATACAAAAAAATAGACTTAATACATAAATATAAGATTTTAGAATTCTTCTAAATGCACTGCTGTTATGGCTTTATGTCACTTTCAGTAAAATGAAGAAAATTAATTAACTTAAATATGTGAAGTTAATGATTTGAGGCATTTCAATATCGATTGCCAAATGTCAATATATACATAAAAATAGACTTAATACTTAAATATAAGATTTTTGATTTCTTCCAAATGCACTGCCGTTATGGCTTTATGTCACTTTCAGTAAAATGAAGAGAGTTAATAATCTTAAACATGTAAAGTTAATGTTCAGAAGCTACACAATATCAATTGCTAGGCGTGTGTATACAAGAAAATCGAATTTATATCAAAATAAAAGATTGTGGAATTTTTCCAAATGCACTGCCGTTATAGCTTTATGTCAACTTCAGTAAGATGAAGAAGGTTAATTAACTTAAATATGTGAAGCTACTGATTTGAAGCATTTCAATATCGATTGCCAAATGTCAATATATACATAAAAATAGACTTAATACTTAAATAAAAGATTGTGGAATTTTTCCAAATGCACTGCCGTTATGGCTTTATGTCAACTTCAGTAAGATGAAGAAGGTTAATTAACTTAAATATGTGAAGCTACTGATTTGAAGCATTTCAATAGCGATTGCCAAATGTCAATATATACATAAAAATAGGCTTAATACTTAAATATAAGATTTTTGATTTCTTCCAAATGCACTGCCGTTATGGCTTTATGTCACTTTCAGTAAAATGAAGAGAGTTAATAATCTTAAACATGTAAAGTTAATGTTCAGAAGCTACACAATATCAAGTTCTAGGTGTGTGTATACAAGAAAATCGAATTTATATCAAAATAAAAGATTGTGGAATTTTTCCAAATGCACTGCCGTTATAGCTTTATGTCAACTTCAGTAAGATAAAGAAGGTTAATTAACTTAAATATGTGAAGTTAATGATTTGAAGCATTTCAATATCGATTGCTACATGTCAATATATACAAAAGAATAGACTTTATACATAAATATACGATTTTAGAATTCTTCCAATTGCGTTATGGCTTTATGTCAACTTCAGTAAGATGAAGAAAGCTAATTAACTTAAATATGTAAAGCTAATGTTCAAAAGCTACTCAATATCGACTGCTAAATGCGTATATACAAGAAAATCGACTTTATACCTAATAATAAGATTTTGGAATTCTTCCAAATGCACTGCCGTTATGGCTTTATGTCACTTTTAGTAAGATGAGGAAAGTTAATTACCTTAAATATGTGAAGTTTATGACTTGAAACATTTCAATATCGATTGCTAAATGTCAATATATACAAAAAAATAGACTTTATACATAAATATAAGATTTTAGAATTCTTCCAAATGCACTGCCGTTATGGCTTTATGTCACTTTCAGTAAAATGAAGAAAGTTAATTACCTTAAATATGTGAAGTTTATGACTTGAAACATTTCAATATCGATTGCCAAATGTCAATATATACAAAAAAATAGACTTTATACATAAATATAAGATTTTAGAATTCTTCCAAATACACCGCCGTTATGGCTTTATGTCAAGAAGAAAGCTAATTAACTTAAATATGTAAAGCTAATGTTCAAAAGCTACTCAATATCGACTGCTAAATGCGTATATATGTACAAGAAAATCGGCTTTATACCTAATAATAAGATTTTGGAATTCTTCCAAATGCACTGCCGTTATGGCTTTATGTCACTTTTAGTAAAATGAAGAAAGTTAATTACCTTAAATATGTGAAGTTTATGACTTGAAACATTTAAATATCGATTGCTAAATGTCAATATATACAAAAAAATAGACTTA